>NC_068566.1:28092378-28395408 GCF_025698545.1 Gossypium raimondii | reverse complement strand
AGCCTAAAAAAATTGATGACTTGAATTCAATTCTTATTATTCCCATTATTGTGTATTTATTTTTCTAGACTTATTAACATACAAAAGATATAAATACCCACAAAATAATCTTTCTTATTTTGTATAAAAAAGAGAAACTTTTAGTAATTTCTTAACTAGGTTAAGATCCTATTAATAGGCGGAAACTCGATCAAGGCCTTAATATATAGTATATATATATATATATATATATATATATATATATATATATATATATATATAAAATAAGATAAAGTATACACTTGTATAGCAACAAGTGCTAACGCCAACATTTTATTTAATTGATACATAAGCAAACATTTTCAAAAACCCAAAAGTGATTAAAAACGATTGCGGGTTAAGTAAATTTTTTATAAATCAACTATCTATAAATTAAGTTGATGTCACCTATTAATTGAATTTCAATTCAGTTGTAAATTTATTAAAAACTCAGTTTTATTGTTTCATCTTTACCATTTCAACCAAAATCACATTTAAATTTTATTTTAACTTTTTTATAAACTTATACATGATTGTTTTACTGCATCATAGATATGCCGTAATCTAATAATTTTAAAAGAAATATCTTTTAAAGTAAATAAGGTGAGTTTTAATGTTTTTCTTTAAAATTACTTAAAAATAATTAATCCATTATCTATTTATACTATTTCAACAATATTATCCAAAAAGATAAATAACTTAATAACACCAACTTATTTTTATGTAAGAAAATGAAACATACTTAAAAACAATATAAACTGCTAAAATAACACTAATTTTTCTAATGATTCTCAAAGAAATTCGTCACATCAAGGTGAGTTATATCATTAAGGCCATAAATTACATCACCCTCCTTTTTTGCCTCCATTTCATCATTTTTGGATCTAAAATTTGTCTCAATATTATTTTTCTTCCCTTTGATAGATGTTTGATAAAGTTTCACTAAATGTTCAGGCGTACGACAAGTACGCGCCCAATGCCCCCTCATACCACATCGGTAACATAAATTCTCAATAACCTTTGAAGGATTATTTTGACCTCTTTCTTATCCTTCATTGCTATTCTTTTTCTGGTGGTTAGAAATACCACTATTATGAACACCATGATAGCGATTACTAGAAAGTCCTCGACCACGTCCCCCACTACGTCCATGTCCACGACCACGACCACGATTGCGACCTTTATATTTTTCATTTCCATATTTATTATGTACTACAACATTCACTTCAGGGATAGGTGCACTACCAGTGGGACGAATTTCATGGTTTTTCATCAACAACTCATTATTTTGTTCAACCACTAAAAGGCATGAAATCAATTCAGAATATTTTTTAAAAGCTTTTTCATGGTACTGCTGCTGCAGGAGCATATTAGTAGCATGAAAGGTTGAAAATGTTTTCTCTACCAAATCCTTTCCACATCAGTTGAGAACTAAGTTTGAAAAGTTCTGAATTGTATTCACTTACTGTCTTAAAATCTTGCAACAGTGCCTCCAATCATAACGAGCTTTAGGGAGGGTCACCATTTTTTTATGGTCAAATCTTTCTTTTAAATTTCTCCACAACTTAAGAGGGTCTTTCACAGTGAGATATTCCACTTGTAATCCTTCATGTAGATGATGGCAGATGAAAATCATTACTTTTGTCTTGTGTTGGTTAGATGCTTCTTTATTTGCTACTATAGTATTCCCTAGACCTTTAGCATCTAGGTCAAATTTAACATCTAACACCCATGAAAAATAATTTTTGCCTAAGATGTCTAGGGCGGCAAATTTAAGTTTGGTAAGATTTGATATTATAATCACTAAAAAAAACTAAAAAAAATATTAGTAAAATAATAGTAAATCATATTATTTGTCAAATGTAATTATAATAATGTATTTAAGAAAAAAAAGGAAATACCATAAAATAATTTGTGATATAAAATTTAGGATTACCTTAAGTCGATAAAGAAATTAAATTCGATTCCTCCCAAGAACTTTAAGCAAATCGTTACACAAGTTTGAACCCCTCTTTTTTTGTCAATTTTGGGTAGCCAAGCAACCAATTTGAAAGCTAGGTTAGAAAAATAATGAAAGTAATTCAACAAGGATTAGAAAAGGATAGAAACTAATTGAGGTATGGGTTTCAACAAAAATATTTAGGGGGTATCAAATAAAAAATAAGAATGAGGTGGGTTTAGGAAAAATTGAGAATCATGCTAATAACGTGTTATAAAATAAAGAGAGATTGAGAGAATAAAGAATAAAGAAAATATGAAAGCAATAGAGAATCAACTTTATTGATCAAAATGGATGATTACAATGCTTCATTGGAGTCTCTGTTTATAGACATAAGAAGTATAAAAGAAGTAGAGATCCAATTCTAATAACTATTAGAATTTAAAGTATATCCAAACTTTATCTTTATCATGATAGACATCCACTTAATAAGATATTCATAACAATTATTAGTTTTTCAAGGATTTTTATACATATTTGTTATAAAATATTTAAATATTTAAAACAATTCATTAAAATAATTAAATTTTAAGATTTAAAATCAAGCTAAATCAATTAAACATATAGTATATAAGATTTTAAAAAAACTATCTAGTCTATAAATAGGTGGAAAATTATCTAATTTATATTATTAGGCTTTGTTTTCAGCAAAAAATTACAATATCCACATTTTTTATAACTTATGCTTAATATATAATTGCATAATGATTTTTGGCCCTCTAATTTTGAAAAAAAAAAAAAAAAGCTTTCCTTTTAATTTTCACCTCTTTTGATCCTTCAACTTGAATTGTTTGTCAAATCACCTCCAAAATGGATGGAAAAATCAACTTTGTTGACCGACATACACATTAGCAATTACATACATTTTTAATTTAAAATATTTTAAATTTAAAAAAAATTAAATATTTTTAATATTTTTTAATTTTAAAATAAATTTTATAAACATTTTGAATTTTTTAATTTTAAAAAATTAATTGTTAACATGGCATCCATGTGTATGCCATGTCAACAAAGTTAGCAAACATTAACATATCTATCCATTTTGAGGTAATTTGACAAACAATGCAAGTTCAAGGGCTAAAAAAGACGAAAAATTAAATGGAGGGATAAAATGATTTTTCTTTTGTAAAGTTGGAGGGCAATTAAGTCATTATGCCATATATAATTTGGTATCTAAGTTTGATATTTTTTTCTACTGTGGTACTTGTGTCTTTCTTGGAGTTAATTTGATGAAAATTCATAATTAGCTAATGACGTAATGACCCGAATTTCATTGGTGTCGAAAAATGCGGTATTAGAATCTCATTTCTGTAAACCGAGATCATAAATATAAAATAAAAATATCTACGGAGTTATTACAAAACTATAATGAAGTTCAATTAAGAAATTTAGCTGAAAATGTAGTTAATTAACGCTCAAGGGCAAAATTTTAAAAGTTCAATCGTTATTAAATTTTAATTAAGAAAAGGCTTGGGGACCTAGAAGATAATTATTCAATGGACCAAAATGGTAAATAAAACAATAATTAGTAGTAAATAGTGGACGGTATTTTTGGTACCCATTTGGTTTTGATTAAAAGATAAAATTATATAATAAAACATAAATAAATAAATTAATTTTGATTAATTAAAAGGTTAGTTATACATATATATAATACATTAGTGGAAGGAAAGATGATAACATCATCTTCTTCCACCGTCTAAGTTAGAAAAGAAGAAAGAAATCCATGGTTGAAGCTCAAACATTTGGCTAAGCCAATTTTTAAGGAAACTAAGCTCTCTTTCATGTAGTTTTACAAATTTATGATCATGGGAGCTAGATTTAGCTAGTCCATGTATCAATTTGTTCAATTGTTGAATTTTTAGCAAATTGTCATTGTTGAGAAATTGTTGAATTAGACTTGAAATTGATAGAAATTAAGTTTAGATTATGATAAGGACTACATTTTAAAGCTTAATAAGCTTGATAGTTAACTTTGTTACATTAAGGATCAAATTGAATAAATTAAAAACCTGTCATGAAATAATGCTAGGAATTGAAAATATAGGGTCCTTAATGAAATAATGTGAAATCAAATTTTGATCTAAAGCTAAATATCGAAAGATATGCTTATCCCAAGTTTAGGGACTAAATTGAATAAAATGTAAAATATGTGTGGGATTGTATTTGCATGAGAATTGAACGAAATCTAATATTATTTTATTTATTGAATTATTGATCGTAACAAAAAATGAAGTTGTCCCGTCAAAAGGGAAAGGAAAAGCGAGAGTCGTCGACAAGTGACATGAGATTTCGGTTCATACTTTTATGATTCTTGATCAATTAATTTATTTACATATTCATGTTAATCGCATGATTGAATATCAAGGTGAGTATAACTTTTGTATGAATTGACTTGTTGTGGTTGATTTTGAATACCAAGATAGTGGATTGAATTTAATAAAATGGAAAGTAGTATGATTTAGTGGAACATTATTTGTAATATAAGAATAGATTGAAACATGATATATGATATGAGATATAGTGTGTTGATGATGAATTGAAATGTGATTCGAAATTGAATATGAAATTATATATATAAATTAGATTGAATTGAATTGAAATGAAATAAAATAAATAATTATTATGAGATAGAACAATGTATAGGGTATAAAAATGTAAATATGATTGAACACGGGTATGATAAGTAAACATAAATGATTACAGGGTATAGATATGCGAACAAGAGTAATTACAAGTATGATAATGTAAATATGAATATTAATGCCAATATGAACTTAGTAAAATGTTAGGATACGATCGCAATGCCAATAGGGTCATATATGTGATTGTACGGAAATTATTATAGGTTATATAGAGATCCAACATTTGTTGCAAATTATCGAGTATTATATGTCTCTACGAAGACTTTGGTGTGGTGGAGGGATGTATTTGAAAATGTTTATACATTTGATGCTTATGGGCTTTGCATTTCGGTGCCTTGGGGTGGTTTAGTTTAAGCTCCTATAAGCTATCCGGTGTGGTGTAGTTCACCCGTGTATCAGAGTTCGTTTTACTAAGGTTCCTATTAGGTGAAACATTGAAATCAAAACTTGAAATTGGAAAATGAAATAAACTGAATTTTGGTAACTATTATAATGTATGATTTAAATTGAAATGGTATGAAATTGTGATTGATATTAGTATATAAATTGATGTGATAACATGGAACTATAGAAGTGCATATATGTAATTTTGATATGAAAATATATAAAAGATTTTGCGATCCATTTGGAATGAAGCCCTGAGGGTCGAGTTGAATACGAATGAGCCAATAGACTTTAGTAAGAGGTTCGAATGGTAAGTTAAACAATTAAATGGTCTTTTTAACATGAAAATTAAATAGTTTAATTTCAATGGTATATATGGTTGATACATAAATAGTTTTGAATGTTTAGATGACATAAAGATTGGTATTTAACAATTAGAATGATTTAGTCTATTCTATTGAAATATTAAATAGTATCATATGATAAGTTTAAATGTTAATATCAAATGAATTGATGTACAAAATGAATATACGCAACTTATTTATGTGTTTGAATTGAAATGATGCAATTGATGTAATGCACATGTATGTAATGTGTTAAAGTTTAGAAGTGAACCTATTAAAGATGTATCTTTGGCTGGAAAGGTGAACGGAAACATTGAATTGTTTTGTTTAAGTATTACAAATTGGTACCTTTTGGACCATTAGGAATCAAGGGTCACGTCGTGACGTCGGACCCTTAACGTCATAGCAAGATGAAGTCATTGAGTTGCGTCGTGACGAGGGACCCCCAAAGTCGCGACGTCACAGTTTGATCCTAATTCGACTTCAAGTTAACATAATAGCTTTCGTAAGCTTGTATAAGACCCGAAAATGATTATGTAACATATTATGAATATGTAAGATACTTATCAACATATGTAAATAGTTTCATTGCATATAATTGATTGTAGTTGCTCTGGCAACGAATGTGACATCCCGTAATTAGAACCTGTTGGTTGAGTCGGATATGAGGTATTACATTTAGTGGTATCAAAGCTATAGGTTTAGTCAATTCTCAGACTAAATCGAGCTCAGAATCGAGTTTAAAGGTACATGCCAAGGTTGGCTTGAGTCTGAGTCGAGATTTGAGTTGCAAAAAATTCACAATGTGTCCCATGTATATAAACTTCGACGATATCGATTCTTTTCATACTATACCGGTGGGAGAAATTGAAGTTCAATCTGATCCATCGTATGAAGAAAAATTGATAGAGACCTTAGCTAGAAAAGTAGATGAGTTAAGAGATAAGCGCATGTCATTAGTGAAAGTCCTATGGCGTAGTCATGGCACAAAATAAGCTATCTGGGAACCGAAAGAGATGATGATGTCCTAGTACCATACCTCTTTTCAGGTAAATTTTGAGGATAAACTTTCTTAAGGATGGAGAATTGTAATGACCTGAATTAAGTCCTTAAATATAAAATAAAAATATTTACAGAGTTATCATGAAAATATATTGAATTCTGATTAAGAAATTTAGCCGAAAATGTAGTTAATTAAAGCTCAGAGACTAAATTGTAAAAGTCCAATGGCTATTGTGTTTTAATTAAGAAAAGACTTGGGGACTTAGATGGCAATTATCCAATAGACCAAAATGGTAAATAAAGCAATAATGAATAATAAATAGTGGACGATAATAATGGTACCCATTCGATTTTGATTAAAAGATAAAATTATATAATAAAACATAATTAATTTAATTAATTTTGATTACTTAAAAGGTTAATTATACATATATATATAATACATTAGTGGAAGGAAAGATGATAACATCATCTTCTTCCACCGTCTAATTTAGAAAAGAATAAAGAAAGCCATGGTTTAAGCTCAAGCATTCGACTAAGCCAATTTTCAAGGTAACCAAACACTTTTTCATGTAGTTTTTATAGATTTATGATCATGGGAGTTGGATTTACCTAGCCTATGTATCAATTTTTTCAATTGTTGAATTATTATCAAATTGCTATTGTTGAGAAATTTATGAATTAGGCTTGAAATTGATAGAAATTAAGCTCAGATTATGATAAGGACTAAATTGTAAAACTTAATAAGCTTGATAGTTATCTTTGTTACATTAGGGAAAAATTGAATAAATTGAAAAATTGTCATGAAATTATGTTAGGAATTGAAAATATAAGGTCCCTAATGAAAAAATGTGAAATCGATTTTGATCTAAAGTTAAATATCGAAAGATATGCTTATCCCAAGTTCAATGACTAAATTGAATAAAATGAAAAAAAACATGTTTGAATTTGTATTTGGATGTGAATGAAATGAAATCTGATATTGTTTTATTTATTGATTTGCCGGTCATAGTGAAAAAGGACATCGTGTTGTTGAGAAGGAAAGGAAAAATAAGAGTTGTCGATAAGTGATGTGAGATTTTGGTTCGTACTTTTATGATTCGAGATCAATTAATTTATTTACATATTCATTTTAATTGCATGATTGAATATCGAGGTGAGTATGTAATTATCGTATGAATTGATTTGTTGTGGTTGATTTTGAATATTAAGATAGTGGACTAAATTAAATAAAATGGAAAGTAGTATGATTTAGTAGAACAAGGTTTGTAATATAAGAATGGATTGAAACATGCTTTATGATCGAGATATTTTGTGTTGATGATGAATTGAAATGTGGTTCTGAAATTGAATGTGAAAATACATATATGAATTGGATTGAAATGAAATTAAATGAAATGGACGATTGGTATGTGATAAAACGATGTATATGGTACGAAAATGTAAATATGATCGAACACGGGTATGATAGGTAAATATAAATTATTACAAGGTATAAATATGCGAACAAGAGTAATTACAAGATATGTGGTTGTACAAAGATTATTACAAGATATATGATAATGTAAATATGAATAGTAATACCTATATGAACTTAGTAAAGTGTTAGGATACGATTAACATGTCAATAGGGTCATATGCGTGCTTGTACGGGATATGTGATTGTACGGAGATTATTACAGGTTTTATCAAAATCCATCATCTTTTGTAGATCATTGAGTATATATGTCTCTATAGAGACTTTGGTGTGGTGATGGGATGTAATTGAAAATGTTTATACATTTTATGCCTATGGGCTTTGCTCTTCGGTGCCTTGTGGTGTAGTTTAAAATCCTATGAGCTATCTGGTGTAGTGTAGTTCACCCATGTATCCGAGATCGTTTTAGTAGGATTCTTATTGGGTGAAACATTAAAATCAAAACTTGAAATTGGAAAATGAAATAAACTGAGTTTTGGTAACTATTATAATGTATGATTTGAATTGAAATGGTATGAAATTGTGATTGATATTAGTGTAGGAATTGATGTGATAACATGGAACTATAGGAGTGCATATATGTAATTTTGAAATGAAAATATATAAAAGATTTTGCGATCCATTTAGAATGAAGCCCTTAGGGCCGAGTTGAATACAAATGAGCCAATAAACTCCAATAAGAGGTTCGAATGGTAAGTTAAACAATTAAATGGTTTTTTTTAACATGAAAAATTAAATGGTTTAATGCCAATGGTATATATGGTTGATACATAAATAGTTTTGAATGTTTAAATAACATAAAGATTGGTATTTGACAATTGGTATGATTTGATGAAATTTAATTGCTAAAATTAAATTATATATGTGTTTTTTATATGGCTAAAGATTGAACTTGAATTGGTTATATGCATTTGAATAATACTTGTGTTATATTGACTTGAATCATGGAAGTACCACTGAGCGTTATCGCTCAGCGTACGGTTTGTCTATTCCGTGCACAAGTATAGGTGAACTTGAAGTTTTGAGAGGTTATTTCAGCATCCAATCCATGGTCCTTGACTTAGCAAGGCTTGTGTAGTCTATTTTTATTTAATATATGACATGTACTTAGTTTTGAGTCAGTTTAGCATAGTATGAGATTTTGTGATATGTAAAGCTAGAAATGGTAAATTTGATATGGCTAAATGGTTAGTTTTCATGTTCGGGAATGGTATATAACATAAATTGGATGAATAGATGTGACAATCATGGCATGTAGGTGAATTACTACCAAGTGACTAAATGGTTAGTATCATGAAATTTGTTTATGTGTTTGAATTGAAATGATGCAATTGATGTAATGCACATGTACATAACGTTTCAAGGTTTAGAAGTGAACCTATTAAAGATGTATCTTTGGCTGGAAAGGTGAATGGAAACATTGAATTGTTTTGAATGTAACTTTTAGACCATTAGGAATTATGGGTCACGTCGCGATGTCAGACCTTTAATGTCTTGAAGAGATGAAATAGTGAGTTGTAACGTGACACGGAACACCTAAAGTCGCGTCATCAACCCTGTATTTTGTAACTTTTACAATTTTATCCTAATTCAACCTCGAATTAACATAAAAGCTTTTGTGAGTATGAAACTTGGAAATGATTATGTAACATATTTTGAATATGTAATATATTTATCTGCATATGTAAATAGTTTGATTACATATAATTTATCGTAGTTGCTCCGACAATAGATGTGACATCACGTAGCTTGGACTCGGCGACAAGGTCGAGTATGGGCTGTTACAAATAATATTAGCAATTAGCATTCATCAAATTAACTCCAAAACATGAATTACATTACATCTTCATACTATATTTGAAAAAGTAGAAACAAAGTTAAACAAATTCATAATTAATACTAGATTTATTCTATTAAAATATAATGAAAAATTCAAACCTAATAATGTTAGCAATTAAATTTCATCAAATCAACCCTAAGACCTGAATTAAATACTAAAAAGTTAACATCATTACTTTTGAGTACTAAAATATATAATTTTGTCAAATATAGATACCAAATTAGACCAAAAAATAACATAAGTACTAGATTTGTCATAATTTGATACATCAAATTAGGCTCTGTAATACACTTGAAGAGTTTATTCTCAAGCAAATTAAGTGTATTTTCTATGAATTTTCTAAATTTTAGCTTTCACCATTAATAAATGTTTTTAGCTGAGTTTTTGTCCCTAATAAGACCCAAATTGGCAACATGGTGCCATGGGGGACCTAACAAGGTGTTTGGGTTGGTGTAGGAAGACAAAAATGGCCCAACCTCGAGGAAAACATCATTCAGAGTGGGTAACATGACATTAATGATATTGATGTCACGACATCGAACCCTTTTCACCTTGAGAATGCAAAACTTCAACACGAAATCAACATGGAGCCTACTATCGATTGGTGTCGTGACACCAAGGGTAGGATGTTGTGACACTGAGCCAACATCGCGATACTGAGCCTCCAAAGACGTGATATCCCTAGAGGTATTGAAGTGAATAAATTGGAGCCAACACCAGTGATGTTGTGACACCGATACCCCCACAACCACGAGTATGCTAATGTCTAAAGTGTCACGACACCTAGACCTAAGTGTTGTGACACTGCTACCTAACGAGGAAAAACTTGTTGCAAGGGTAGCCTTTTGTCCAACACCACCTCCAATCAAAACATAGGTTCTAGGGAAACTTTTGTCCAAAATTTGGGATTGTAATCAGCTGATAAAAACACCCTTTGGCTGAACACGAAAAATAACCAACTTTATTTTATTTCCTATCATCTTTTTAGCTAAGTAGTTAGTTTTTTTCATCTTTTAGGGTTTAGTTCTTATTTTTTTCTAGTTTTTAGTTGGTTTAGTTGGTAGTTTAGTTATTTTTACTGTAGCTCTTGTATTAATTGCACTTTAGTACTCAAAACTCTCTTTGTATTTTCATTCTTACCCCAAGCTTTTAATATATCTAAGTTCCATTTCCTTTTCAAAGAATAAAAATCTAAACTTTATTGGTATTTTTATCTCCATTGGTACTGTCATCATCTTTCTCAAGCAACCATCAAAGAAATTCATAAATATTTTCTTACCCTCACTCTTGTGCTTATTCTAATGAATGATTTGAATATGTGTTGGGTTGTGGCTTGTGTGAAAAAGATGTTTGGTAACTAAATCTATAGCAGTTGGTTGATGGAAATGTTTTTTCGCTGGTTTTTGGTATAGAGACTAAATCGTAAAAACTATACTAAATCGAATAAACCTTGAAAATTAGAATTAACGCCTCTAGGTGAACATTTAGATAGGTGAGACGGAGAGGAGATCCTATTGAACACCAAATTGATTGTCCCGAGTTAATTTGGTTAGGTCGAGAGATAAACAGGACTAAATTATCTAATTTGGTAAAGTGGTGATCAAGAGATAAAATTAAGCCAATTAGAAGTTTAAGCCTTTTAGATACCTAATCAAAACACTAATCAACAACATGGAAGTCAACTAGCCACTTGTGTGTGTATTGAATTCTTAATTGCATAATTTTGATTATTTTACAATTTGATCCTTTTTAATGTTAGGTAACCGATTAGTGTAATTTACCCTTTACTATGAATTGTTGTAATATGGTACTTAGCGAGTGGTTAGTTAAACCTCCTATTTACATGTTTTTCGCTTAGGAATCACTTTGTCCTTGAACTCTCTTGGGTTCGATCCTTAGAAAACTCAGGTGCTCTATTGTAACATTATAAATATTACAACTCAACTTGTCACACTTGTAGTATAATGCTAAATATTTATAGATAATTGTGTTAACTCATAGCCCGATGCACACACGCCAGGGCACAATTAATATCACACTAGAAAAAAAGATTAAACTCAGATACTAAAGGATATATTAAGCCTAATTCATATTATTAGTGTAACACCCTATACCCGACACGATTGTCGAGTCCGAGCTACAGTATGCCACATTCATTGTTGAAGCAACTACGATCAAAGTTAATACAAATTCACATCATCAAACATATAACCATAAGAATTATAAGCAAACAATACAATATATAATCATTCTTGGGTCTTATATGAGCTTACAAAAGCTTTAAAGTTAACCCCAGATTGAATTAGGACTAAATTGTAAAAAATTTAAAAATACAAGGTTGATGTCATGATGTCGTTGCTTTAATGTTGTGACGTCGCTAAACAATTTGTCACGTCATGTCATGATGTTAAACCAGTTGATGTCGCGACGTCACTTACTATATTGACCTCGTCTAGACGACGGAGTTCCTGTCTCGTTGTAACATTATGGGTCAATTCTTATCGCGACATAGTGCGTTTGACGTCGCAACATCGCGATGTCACATACTTTTTTTGGAATTCCTCATTGTTAATCAACCACCAACTTTGCAATTCAACTACCAATACAAACAATTCATTTTCAACCAACACATATAACATTTCCTAGCAATAGTACATACACCTCACTACCTTATACAACATTATACTATAACTTCATCAACAACAAGCTAACCAATTTGTGCCATTAATTTAAAACTCACACATTTCTACGTAGAACCACAACTCCCTAACATTACAACCATTTCCAACATTTAACCATATATGCAAAGGTTTCATAAACACATTATAACCATTTGGCCAAATATACACCATAAAGTACCAACTCCAAAAGATACATGAACTTAAAGGCAATCAAAATTTGACTCAACTAGGCACATGTCATGTAACACCCTTAACCCATCTCTGTCGCCGAATTAGGGTTATAGAGTATTATTATAAAATTTGAAACAATAAACATCATATAGAAACAATTATTGAATTTAAAATATTAACATTCAATTTCAATATTCATTCATAGCATAATTACCTTTATCGGCCTTAAACCGAGCCTACGAGCCTTAAAAATAGTTTGGGAACAATCAAGTACAAATTTGAGGCAAAACAAGAAATTTTAGAAAAAATTGAAAATTTTGAAAACAGGGGTCACACAGTCTTGTAGCCAGGCCGTGTGGCTCAGAAACATGGTCGTGTAGCTAACCGTGTACAATTTGAAGTATGGGTCAGACAGTCGTGTCCCAGCCCACCTACCTGCCCATGTGGGTATTCGAAATAGGGTTATACAACCGTGTCGCAGGCCGTGTACCAGACTGTGTGTGTATTCGAAGTAAGGTCACACGGTCGTGTCGCCAAGCCGTGTAACTCACTGTGACCTTGTGGACCAACCTGCACCAAAAATTAAAATAACACATAGTTGTGTCTTGTGACCGTGTGTGGCATATGACCATGTGGCATCCAATGTCCTAGGCTGTGTGCATCTAAAATGCCTTCTAAAACAAGCTAAAACAAAGCCCTTTTCGTAGATGCCAAACCAAATCAAATTCACTCAATATCAAACCTTCAAAAGACATTCAAACAAGTTATAAACGTGCCAAAATATTCAACCAAAGTGTCTAACCAATGTGCCCTCATTGACACCACAATTCATTTACCAAATTAAGCCAAATCAAACACCTATCACACACCAAGCTAACTTGTATTTAAATTCACACTGTACAAATATGGTCACATACTTAACTTATCATTAATTCATAGCATTCATGCCTACTTCCAACAATCACACAATTTCATCTCAAAACAACACCTTAAATATGTACTTAACACTACACAAATATTCCCTTTCATTCCATCTATTAAACAACATTTATATTTATCATCATAAAGCATCAACCAAAAGCATTTACGATCACACCATTAAACCAATGTACCAAAAATATATACATGACTACAAAGTATCACCAAGTCAAGTTCCAAACATAAATAACATGAACAAATTAACCAAAAAATCCTAGTACATGTCATTCATAACCAACATCAAAAAGACCCAAAACATTTACCAAGATGAGAGATGGATAGTGTGTATGCTCCGACTTGAACTCCCAATCAACTGGGATTTTCGTGATCTATAAGGAAAAACACAAATAACATAAGCACATAGTGCTTAGTAAGTCCGAACAAATGTAAGCATTACTTACCGAATAAAATTACTTTATATAAGGCATACATTATTTCAAATATCATTTACATATTCATTTATTCCTATTCACATGACAAACCTTGGATCAATAATATAATAACCATTCAATTTTGTGATCCTTTTCGATTATTTCATTGTTTAGAGGATGTTGTGGTATCTTTTAACCATGGTCTTACACAATCCCAAAGTAGTGCCATAGTATCTTTTAACTATGGTCTTTCTCATTTCGGATATAATGCCATGATATCTTTTAACCATGGTCTTTCTCATTTTCTCAAGTCAACCAAATTTATGGGTGTATATCAAATTATACCTAGCAACCAAATAAATTACTTTAATTAAATTACGAACTTACCTCAACAAAACCAGTTGCGATGACAAAGCCGACGATTAGTCCGATATTTTAGCTTTTCCACAATTTAAGTTCGGTTGGCCCATTTCTTGATCTAAACAATAATTTTCATTCAATTAAACCATTCAAATAGTTTACAAAATTAATTCAAACCTATAACCCTTACCATTATGAAATTTACAAATTTACCCTTACATTTTAACTTTTATGTAATTTAGTCCCTAAACCTGAAACTTACAAATTAACCACAATTAACTAAAATTCATGCTAGAAAAATTCCATAGGGTTCATAATCAGCCCATATTTATCATCATCTTAACCTATTTACATGAAGTTTTACTATTTTCACAAATAAATCCCTAACATTAAAATTACCAAAGATTACTTAACAAAATACTTTTATTTAACTATTAAACTCGAGTATTTAACAACTAAGTTCACAAAGACACCTAACTCATTCATGGTAGATCCCTAAACTTTTAACAGTTTCACAATTTAATCCTCAAGCTAGCTAGATTAAGCTAAATCGATCTCAAAAACATAAATATCATTAAAAACGGGATTAAAATCACTTACATGCAAGAAAGGTCATGAGCCGAATCTCCCAAGCTTATCTCTATGGTGCTTTTCTGTTGTAAAAGGGTGAATTGATCACTACTTTCATTTTTGTTTATGCTATTTTATTTACTTATTTACTATTCTACCCTTAAAATAAACCTTAAAAATTAGCCAAACAATAGCCATAATCGTCCATTAACTTTATATATGGTCTAATTATCATATAAACCTATCAAGTCAAGAATCTATAATCATTTAATACCTTTTAGCTAATAGAATTTAACTTTTATATTTTTTACGATTTAGTCATTTTTCCTAAATTAACTATTTAAACGTTAAAATTTCTTAACCAAATTTTAATATGAATTTAATAAATACTCGTAAATATAAATAAACAATATTTACCGACTCATTTGTCAGAATTGTGGTCCCAAAATCACTATTTTTGACACCACTGAAAATGGGTTGTTACATGCCAACTTAAAACAAAATAGAATATATAAACATTGTTGAGTCAGGAATCATCCTCTAGATGCTAGAAATCTACTTGCTGCTCACTAGAGAATCTACTAAACCTACAGATGGAAAACAAAACCGTACGCTGAGCAAATACACTTAGTAGTAAATCTATTATGTAAAAATAAAATAAAATAAATAACTTATGCAACATATATACATTCAATTCTTACCCTAATTCCATACAATTCTATATAAGACACTTCCATTTTCACAATGGCAATTGTACAACCAATTTCACTTACTAACTCTTTAAATTTGCCTACAAGTTTAACAATTTCTCAACAATTCCATAAATTATTTGATTCATTTCAATCATTATGTCTAGTTAAAATTATATTCATCATTTTTCATCCTTAACATATATATATTCATACTTCTCATTTTATACTATGTTTTATACCAATTTTAATCCTCTTCGCTCATTAATACACAATAGCCCACATGGCTCAGTTTTAATTCATTTTGTATATTATACTTCCATTTCATATCATTCTACATATTAACTAAGCAATTCAATTGTTTATAACTCATTAACCAACCTGCATCCCAATCCGGCACCGCAGTGCATCATCGGATAAGCTGAAGCAATTATATTGGCACACATAGTGCATCATTGGACAAGCCGAAACAATTATTGTAACATCCCTTACTAAGTCCAATTCTGAACCCGAGCTACAGGATGCTACAACAGTAAACAGAACCAAACACATACGACCTGGGTACACGACTGTATGACTCCAGCTTACATAGTCTAAGCACACAACCGCGTGACACTTTTTTTGTGATTTTTTCCTAATTGTTTAAAATTTTATAATTTATCCCTTATTTGTACTTGAGTCAACTTAAGAGATTTCGTAAGCTCGAGTAAGACTCAAATTTGTTTGAAATCCATGTTAAACATAAGACTTGACTTGTATTTATTGATTTGTTAAATGTTATTGATGAAAATGTATGTGTTTGGTTTTGTTTAACTGTTTTAGCATCCTGTAGCTCGGGTCTATTGGGTTGGGTAAGAGGTGTTACAATTATACTAGCACACGCAGTGCTTCATCAGATAAACCAAAGTATAACATGTACATTTAATTGAAATCCAATTTCAAATTTTATTATATGTTCAAATCACATCCTGTCAATCTCAATTCATAATCATTTCACTATTCTAGTACCGTCTATAACATATCTCAACCCAATTTCATATCAATTTCATATATCAGATAAGCCATGCAACTTCTTATTCTATTCAATTTAGTCTTCTATCTTGATATAGCATATCAAACATCTCATTTTAACTCGTATAGGCATTATATACTTACCTCACAACTAAATTATGTAATTAAACATGAACAAGCAATAATTAAATTGAATCGGATTATAGAAATACAAACCAAAAGCTCGTGTCACTCATCGTCGACTCTTGCCTTTCCTTTCCCTCTCTACGGTCCTGTGTCATCCTTAGCTATGAATAATAATTCAATCATGATTTAGTATCAAATTCCATATCAAAACACATTCAATTTCAAAATTATACATATTTTGTAATTTATTCAATTTAGTCCCTAAAAGTGGAACTAACCTAACTTTCAACTTAGAGCTCCAAATTGAAATCTGATTTCACTATTATTCATTAGGGACCTCTTATTTTCTTTTCCTATTTTAAAATTTAAAATTTATTCAATTTAGTCCTTATGAACAAAACTAACAATTAAACTTTATAATATAGTCCTTTTCTCACATCTAAGCTTAAAATCTATCAATTTAACACCTAAAACTTCCAATTCTCAACTATGGAAACTTTCAAAACCTTAATAGTTTCACAAATTGGTACATTGGCTAGCTAAATCAAGCTCTCATGACCTCAAAAACATAAAAATTACAAGAAAATGACTAGATTGCGCATACCAAATTAAGGTCAAAAGCTTTAAAAGTTTCTTAGGTTATTCTTTCTTTTGTTTCGGGTTGAAGATAAGGAAGATGATGAATAGCTTCTTAGTCATCCACTATCTCTAATATATATAATTAGTGGAGTTAATTAGGTAATTAGCCCTAAATTAACATATAATATTTAGTTTAATTAAATTAATGGTCACATGCTTAAACCGTCCACTAAGTATCATTATAATAGGGTTTAATGGCTATTTTGAATCTTTGGTTAATTTCAATTTTAGTCATTAATTCATTTTAATTAAAATCTATAGCGATTAGACTTTACAATTTAGTCCCTAAGCCCTAATTAAACTCAATTTCGGTTAAATTACTTATCTAAAATTCAATTTAGTTATATAGAAACTTCATAAATATCTAATAATAATATTTGCAAACTCGATTTACGGAATCAAGGTTCCAAAACCGTATTTTTCAACACCACTAACTTTCGAATCGTTACAATTAGGCTTGATTATGAATGGTGCTAGCCAAATAATCAACAATAGTTTCGGGTATAAATATATTGTTGTATGATCTAGTTACAACTATGCAAAATTAGAAATTAGCTTCATGGGTGGTGAAGCTGTGAGAGATATTATTGCTTTGAGATATTTGGGTTAGTGGGTTGTGGTGGTTGACAGTGTAGTGGTTAAAATAATTTAACATTTATTACTCGCAAATAAATCTCATCAAATGGCTCGGCCCAAAGGCTTCTCGAAAAGTAGGAGGGCTTGGGAAAAATTATAGACTCGAAAAATAAGTTTGGACAAAAAATAAGTCTCGTTTTCTAAACGAGTTAAGCCTCGAGTAGGATTTTTTTACTCGACCCCAGGCCGACCCAAATTAGTTGCTTTGTTGTTATTTCGTTATTGTTTTGTTGTCATTTCTCTATTAATTTATTGTTATTTCGCTGTTATATTGTTATTATTTGGATATTGTATAACTCTTGTTTTATTGTTAATTTTGCTATTATTTTAGAGGCTTTGTTTGATAAGTTGCAACTATATTAGTGTTATTTAAGTATAAAAACTTTTTTAATATATTTTCAATTTGTTGGGAAACATTTCTTTTAATGTTTTTAGTGTATTTGATGTATTATATTTTTTAAAATTTATTTTTATATAAAAAATAATCTAAAAAATTAATACAGGCGAGTCGGGTCAAGTTTAGCATTTTAAATCTGGACCGAACTTGGGAGGAATTTAGGCCCATTTCGGGTCGGGGTCGGGCCTAGACAATGGGCCTAAAATTTTACATCAGTCCAACCCATGATCAAGTCTACTCGCAAAACAAATACTACAAAATAACAACAATAAAATATCTAATACTTATATAGTTAAACACTTTATTGAATTAGTGTCATTCTCATTGAATCACCAGTTTAATTATGAAATTACAGAAATATTATTATTTTTAATTATTATTAAAATTATTATAATAGCGTTTTTTTATACTTTTGTTTATAATTAAGCATATGTTCAAATAATATTAAAATATAAATTTATTACTGATCCATTTAGATTAATTATAGAATGAATTTAAAAATAATAATAAAATGTTTAATTTTAACATAAAATATAAATATCTATTTTTCTTCTCTCTAATATAAGCTGCGGTTTTTTTTTTAAAGCTAAATTTATTCTTTATTTTCACACACACACGCACTTCTCTTACACATCTATTACCACCTAGTATCTTGCCACCTTGCAGCCAATTTGTGATCTTATCTCCATGCTTAGCCGACTTCAATGTCCTCAAGCTTTTCTGCAGTAAAATAGTTCTATATGTTTTTCTATTTTTCATTTGCTATCAAGTAAATATGCCTGCTTCAACTATGAAACATTACACTTTTTTTTTTTTGCAAAAGGTATAATAGTAATATAAACTGTAATTGGATCTTCTTGTCTATGAGATAATTTGTCTAAAATATTCTTCAATCAAATTGCTCAACTATGTATTCTACTTCACATGTTAAAAGAGTTACTATTTGTTATTTATTTGATAATCATGAAAATGTTGCAGAGTCGATATAAAATATATATTTAGACGTGCTTTTGTGATTATCCAGGTCTCAACCATAATCACTGTCTGGATTAAACCAATTTTATATTTTGAGAATATGTACAGAATAAACTACGATCCATCGACTTATCTCAAATTTTTTTTGTCATTTGCTATATCCAGATAATTGCTCGATGTAAACCTCTTTTAAGTAGCCTTTAAGGAATGTCGACTTCACGTCCATATAATAAATTTTTCATTTGTTTTATCCAACATATTTCTCCAAAATTTTTCTATTCAAATTTTTTTTAAAAATCACTTTGAACATAACTAATTTATTCTCTATTTATATTATATTCAATAATATTATCTAAAGAATAAATTTTAATATATTATAAACTGGAGTTGTAATTGATTAAGTGTTCAACTTTTCTAAAAGTAACTCAGATTCAAATTATTGTTGTAACAGAAAGATTGAATATAATATAAAATTATTATTACATTTTCAAGAATTATTTATCAATATTTGTTATATAATACTTAAAATTTTAAAACTATTAATTTAAATAATTAGATTTTAAGACTTAAAATCAAACTGCATTATATCTCTTTTATTATATGATAATTAAATAATTAAAATATATTAGATTTTATTTAAAAATAAATTATCCAAATTATAAATAACTTTGATGTTTCGATAAACTAGAGAATTAAAGTAATTAAAAATAAGTTTTGAATTTTTGTTAGTCAGAAAATTATTTGGTAAATTAGTAAAATTTAAGTATTAAATATAATTATTTTATTCGATAAAAATAAATCTTGATCTTTTAAAATTATTTATTTTTAAGTCCAGTCTTATTTATAAAATATTTATATTATTTTAATTAAAAGTTAAATATGGTAACCGGAATATCTCACATCTACATTTGTATAAAAAGAGATAACTGATTTCAAATATATACATGTTTTTTTAAAACTGAAATATGATAGTTGCTCATCTCATCCCTTATTTATATGGTTGAGAGTTGGATTACTTTGATATTTTAAATTATTATCCCATTATTTTATTTTATTCCTTTTTTTTATCTCAATTTCTCTTTTATTTTTTCCTCATGTTTCTTTTTTAATCTAAAAATCATCCAAATTTTAAATATCTTGAAACTGTACTAAATTTCAAGCTAGTCCTATTTATACAATAAAAAAATTCGGAATAGCAAAACTCGAAGCATGTCATGATTCTAGTTCTACTTTGAAACTGTGTGTACATCCCCCATAAAGCAGACAAATGGGTCGTTGTTGATAAGATGACAAAGATTGCCATTAGTTAGGTGTGTTGAAGGGGGTTAGGATCCTATTGTCCGCCATGGTTATTGTGAAGCTTGTTTGTTGTTGCGAGAAGCAATATAACATCCATTGGTTCTGTTACCTACGGTAACGATTATGGGCGAGGAAGTATGTTTTCCTTCAAGTCGAAGGACTAGTTCATGGTCCATGAGTTTTTCAAGCATCTCTTCGTCTTGAATTGGTGTGCTGCGAGTACGGATAGAGGCTGAAAGTTGTCGAAATTCAGGGCCAAAACCGTTGAGAATTTTGTCTGAATTCTTCCGAGGATATTGGTGAACCAGCAGTAGCAAGTTCATCGGAAATTGTTTTGATTTGATGAAGATAGTCAGCTGCACTTCTAAGAATAAATTAATAGGGAAGTGAAAACCAAAATACAAGTTTTAGATTATTGAATAAATAGTATTTTTATGCAGCAAATTGTCAACCAATTTTATGAATTTCCAACTATTTGTCAACCAGGCACTGCAACATCAAAATAGCACTGCCTTTGTCTCTTTTTGTCTTTCGTTGCCAAGTTTTGTTCTTATAAGTACCAAATTGAAAAATGTGATAAATTTCAGGGGTAAATTACACATTGATCATCTAAATTATGGTAACTCATTTATGGGGACAAGTTACACTTGGTTACAACAAAGGAAACAATGCTTCTTGCCTTTAAGAAGCAGAATTTCCTGAGCTTTTAAGCGATATGATCACTGGTTAGTCAACCACATCACTGCTAAAAAGCTTGAACTTGTTGGCATCAAGAACCAATTTCCTAATAGATGAAAATGAACCCATGATTCCCACACCTGTGAAGACAATAATGATGGACAAATTGATCCAGTAGGTGAGGGTTGACCTTGAAGGCTTATAAGTCATGTTATAAAGAAGCATAGGGAGGATGAAATCTAACGGGATGAAGCCGATGGCACCAACGACCCCACTAATGTCACCAAAGAAAGGGAGCATTGCTGCCATAAACCCGCAGAATATCACATACAGTGACCGAAGTATTAGCCTAGGGATAAGGTTCCTTTTGGAAAACATCCCTTGTTTCACATCAGCTGATTGTTTTTCCATGATCTCATACGCAACTTGTGAATAAACCTGTTTTGTAATCGGAGAAAGAAAGCTACCTCAACGCCATGGAAATGAAAAAAGAGAGCATATGAATGGCTTACCAAGCCAATAGCTAAGAGTTGGAGGAGAACGAAGACAACGGCGAGGCCGAGAACTATGGTTGGAGCCAAAGAAGGTCCTTCATCAGGCATCAAGCTTTTAAGAATGTTTGAGTTAGAGTTGTTGCCAAAAACCCAATATCCGGAGACTGCAGCTGAGTAGAATGTAAGGAAGGCCACGGTGTAACACATTAGCAGTCCTTTTACCATCTTTCCTGTAGCAGGTGGAGCCAAAGTAGCCTATAACAATGAGAATGTGTTTTCAGAATGTTTCCACTACTCATAACGTTCAAATCAAATTATTAGAGTTGAAATTACTTGTATTTCAGGAAGTATGCCATTCCCAAAAATTGCAGCTATTATGGAGATAGAAGTGAAAGCACTAAACACCCTTGATGAACCTGAAGGTTCCAAGGAATAGTCCCTAGGAGGAGCATTTTTGGAGAGACCTGCAGTAAAAAATTATTGAAGATTATTCAAATCCACCATGAAGCTGCATGGATGTGCGTGTCAACACTGATAATAAATGAAGAGAATTCTGCGCATAAACAATGGTGGAAACTATTACAGTCTTTAACACAAAAGACAGAAATTTAACCACTATAGTATTGAATAAATTTACATTGAATACTTTGTAAGTAACAGGCCATTAAAAGTGTGTTTATCCTCTGTTTAACATTGGTAGGGCCTGAATTAAGCTTGATGTTAAAAATGTGTCGGATTCGGAGACACCTTCAGCACAACATTGAATACTTCACATTCATGTCAGTATGAAATCAAAACTAGTCAAATTATCTGCTTTTCTGCTTCAAACAAGAAAAAGAGATGGCAGTCTGGACCAAGTATTGAATCCTGTTTATGTGTTGTTGTTTTTTCCCTACCAGGCTAACATAAGAACCTATAAACCAAGATTTGGAAGCAAGTCAATGGAGTCTATACCTGCATTAATACAAGCACCAACCATAAGGAAAGTGTACCCCAAGCAAAGAAGAAGGGAAGCAAAATTGATATGTCTGAGGGAATGGAAGGAAGGCAGTTGAGAGAGAACTATCATCACCACTGTCACCATTTCTATAAACTCATACAGCTTCAATGATCCATTTGGAGAAAGGTTTTCATACATGATCTTTCCAAAAACCAAAAACAGGCAAAATTAGAAAAACATAAAAGAAGAGCAATAAATGACCAAATTTTACCCCATATACAAGTCCCATCTTCAAACTAGAGCTAGCCATTGGACCATGCTAGAAGATGGAAATTTAATTTTCAAATGTATTTGATGAGATCGAAGTTGCTATTATATGCCATATTCATAGCTCATATAACTTCCGAATGGAATTAATAGATGGATTGGAGGACCATACCTTGAGGCATTCCCCTGCAAGCAAAATTGCGCCTATTCCAACCCCTGTATTGATAGCGGTTTGGATGAATATAACAAAATAAAACATCCAACCAGACCCTGCATGAAACATTGGCATCTCCTTTTAACATCTTTAACCACGGAACAAAACACTGGGTTCAGTTCTGTCCTAATTGCAGGAACTCTTTCAGAATCACCTACCCTAACCTATTAGCTAAAGACACGTATACAACTTGTATAATGTGAATTGCCAAAATCGAAATGGCAAAAAGTCAACCTTGTTTTTATTCTAGGAATGATATCATCGAACTTGGAATGTCACTATAAAACGGTAATCATTTTCCATTAGTTTATATGTGATCCAACTTTTACGCTTTCCAAAATCTAATAATTACTGAAAATGAATACTGAACCGCAAGCGAAAATGCAACCGGCCAACACGGAACGAATATTGCATGATCCGAAAAAAGGAAAACTTATTGTAGGTCGCTACCTAGAACGTCGGCGGCGAGTTCACGGAAGCGGATATGGCGGCGGCCGGCTTTTTCACAATGCTCAAGCACCTTGGACATGAGATAGTAAGAGTAGAAGGTGACGCATCCTAAAACCGTTAAACATAAGAAACCCAGGCCCCAACCTAGTCCCCTGAACGCGTATGGCAGTGTCAGAATTGTCGGCCCCACTATCGCCGTCGTCAGATGAAACCCCGCATGCCACCACTTCCCTATAAAGAAAAAAAAACGATTTGGTTATATCATGGCTTTATAATGTTGCTCTGATTCTGATTCTGATTCTGATTCTGATTCTGATTCTGATTCTGATTCTGATTCTTCACCTTTTGATTCAAGAACAAAGGTAGCTCCGGCATCGGAATCCAGGCGGAACTCCGGGAACGGGTCTCGTTCTGGAGGTTCCGCCATTAATGGTGCCTCTGAAAGATGAAGAAGAAGAAGAAGGGTTAAATTATTATGGGAAGTAACGTACGGTAGCAAGCACCACGTGGGGGAGGAGGAACCGATGAAGGAAGAGCTTAGCTTAGCCGCCCGAGGACGTAAAAGAATCCACTAAATTAGTGAACAAACATCATCATTCATTGTTGCTTGTGGTTCTGTATTTAATGGGATAAGAAAATTACCTGACTGCCTAGACAAGTGTGAATTAAAGATGGTGATAGGTAAGGGTTATTTGGTCTTTTTCTTTTCTTCTTTTTTCTCTAGTTTCCTACAGCCTACCGGGAGTTAGCCATACTAGTTGCATTTCATTGGAACTTGGATCCTAAAATTTAGCCCTTATAATTTAAATAAATCTCAACATCATTGGCAATGCGATTTAAATTAAATTAAAAGAAATCTCAAATTTTTTTATTTGGGAATCTTAAATTGTAGTTAGAAGTCGTATTGCAAGTGAAAGTTTCTTCAAACCAATTGAGTTTTTAGTTGTTTATTATTAACACCACGTTTGGTTCGCTGTAATGGAATAGATGTGTAATAGAATAGAGACGTAATAGCAATTCAATTGTTTGGTTGAATGTATTAGAATAGAGGCGTAATAGTATTCTTGTGTTTGGTTGAATGGAATAGAGGCGTAATAGCATAAGGAAAAAAACTAAAATGACTAAAATACCATTAACAGAATTTGTTTTAGGTAGATGATTTATTGTTATTATTATTAAATTTTAATAAGATTATTAATATAAATAATAAATAATTTAATAATAATTTAAAATAATTATTATTAAATATAATTTAATAAAAATATATAATTTAATAAAATTCTTAATATAATTATTCTTATATTAATTTACTAAAATCATAATATGTAATAATGTAAAAATATTTAATCTCATTTATTATTTTTAAACCGAAATACAAATTTAATGTGCTAAAATATCATTAGTGAATCAAATAATTTAATTATTCTACAAAAAAATTAAAAGTAATAAATAACTTGAAAATTATATTTTACATAAATATAATATTCAAATATTAACAAACATACCCTAAATTAAATTTCATGTATAATTTTAAAATTTACCCCAAAGATTTAGTATACTTCTTGACCTGAACTTGACAATTAAGTTTATTTTAGTACTTGTATATTTTTGTCCACTTTAATAATTGAACTTGACAATTAGATATATTTTAATCTTTGAACTTGAAATATATAAAATTTTATTGGCATAACACTTTAATAATTGAACTTGACAATTAGATATATTTTAATCTTTGAACTTGAAATATATAAAATTTTATTGACATAACACTTCAAGATTGTCTCACATCATTAAATTTGGACGGAATATAAATTCATAGTCAAAATAGACCTACTTGTAAAGTTAGATACTAAAGTAGACCCCAACAACATATAAGTATCAAAACGAAACTAGCTCACAAAGCGAAACTTCTTATGAAAGAAGATAAAAAAATTGTGCTACTTGAAGGGAACAACACTGGCACTGGAAAAACAGTCCGTGGTTGAGGACATAAAATCTCTTAAGCACTGCGTCCAGGTTATGAGCTACTCACAGCAACACAGATCACTGGGAAATAGTGTGCCAAATTACATTTTGTATCTCTTCTTGGAACCACATGGACAAGGAGCATTACGGCTCATTTCTCCACTCTTTACCATATTAAACTTGGCAAGATCCAATGGTGTTGAACCCATTAGCTTTTGCACCTGCAAAAGATAAAAAAATAAAACGAATGACATTTCCAATGGAGAAAGAGAGAGATGCATAAACTAATACTTGTCATTGATGTTTTAAACTGTGGGAGAAACATTCATCCGAACTCAAATGCGAATTTCAGCAACTGAAGATGAATGAAGGCAGACATCTCAGTCTTTTAAGCAATCTGGCATTGAACCAAAAAAGCATAACGCAGATCAGCGGACCAAACATCTGTAACTCTATGTTAGTTCGACTCTTTCTTTTCCTTTATGCATCCATGTTTGATGCAAGTCTGGGACCAGAATGAATATAAGAAGATAATCCTCTAAAAATCCTCCAAATACATTAAAAAACTTGGACAAAAAATAACATAACACACCCGTGTCAAACATATATATCAGACACTCAAACTAACTACCCTACATTAACTTAGAGAATTTAAGATCAGACAAATTGAGTAATAAGCATAAATACACTAGCTCATACATTTTAATCATTCAACATATGATCAGCAAAAACATAACTGAAAAAAACCAGTGGTGAACCTACCTCAGCAAAGTTCTTTGGCATCGGTTTGCCTTCCTCTTTCAGCTTAACCATCTTCTTATGAACTTCTTTAGCCCATGTGAACTTCGCAAGCGCATTCTCAACATCTAATAAGGTACATCTAATAAGTTAGATGTTATCCCTTTCTCACTCTTAAAGTCACACTATATGACAGCATGCTCATTTCTTGGGCATGGATATGACATTAATATATTCCAAAGATTCTCAAATACATAAAAGAACACACTTATGAAGCATACATACACATATCTTACAAAAACACCCGAGTCCAATTAACATTACCTCCAAATTTATGTAAAACTTAAATGAGAAAACTCGAACCCATATCCAACATTCATCAGCAGCAACATAGCCGAGGAAAACAAAAATAATTATTTATAGAGCTACTATCCAACGAGCTAAAACAGACAAACAGAGGTATATTTTAACAATGAAAATAATCGATTGCCTTAAACACCATATAGTGTTCCAATCAATCAAATTACAGCAGGCATTAAAACCTTTCCCTTTCTTTAATTCACAACTATTAGCTTCATTAATCAAATCCTATGTACAGTTGATCGATTGAAAGTGTAAAATTTCAAAGACGAAATTTAAACACAAAACTGGTTAACATTGAAATTACATGTAAATATAACCTAAAAAACCAAAAAATTAATCATATTTTCAGATTTCAGGCCGAAATGGAATGAAATGAAAGGCAAATCCATTTTTTCCCCAAAAAAAACAAAAATAAAGAAACAAAATTTCAAGAACAGATCATTAAATTCATGGTATATATAAAGAAATTTAATTGAAATCAAAGGAATAGAAGAAGGGAGAAGCGTACTTGGGAACCATTGCTGCTACTCTCTATTACTCTGTTACCTCATACGATTTGTAATTGAAGGCCTTGTTGAGGGTTGTTAGGGTTTGTTAAAGGGTTGGTCAGGATAGAAGCATGAAAAGGAGAGAGAAGGTTGGAAGGAAATGGGAAGAAAAATGAAAAAAAGAAAAGATGCTGCAACGGCTTGGGAGGGTAAAAGAGGACCGATTAGGTAATCCTTTCTTTTGGAAAGGATTACAAATCGGCGCTGCATAAGGGAAAATGAGGAATCCGTGCGTAGCGTAATAGGCTCGTATTAAGGTAATACAGCCAACCAAACAGGGTAATCGGTGGGGCCACGGATTAGGGGTGTATTGGCTAATCCAATACACCCAACCAAACATGCTCTAAGTTTATATATGATACCAATTGTTATAAAATATTATCTTTTTTATAAAACTAAATTGTTGTGATTTTCAAAATAAAATGTTTCCATAACATTTTGTAACAAATATTTTGATGCATTGTCTGTTTTACTAATAATAACTTTTACCAAATGATTTCAAGAAAATTTATCAAAAGATATCAATTTTTTCAAAAACCCAATTCATTTTTTAGAAATCATTTCCAATGAAACAAAGGTAGCCTTAGAGAATAATCAATTTTCTTTTTTTTGAGTTTTGGATGGGATTGATCTCGAGCTCAATCTAAATAGGTGTAGGGGGTTGATCATTGTAGAATCAAGCTTTCTTGAGCTTAGGTTTTTCTTTTTAGTTCCTATTTTTTCGAGCTTGGATTTTCTCGAGCTCATATTGGCTCGAGCTTGCTTTGTTAACGCTACTTTTATATAATTATTTTATTGTTATTAATTATAGATTATAGATTGTAAAGGTCAAATTTTGCGTCAGTTACAGGTTTAGTCCTTGTACTATAATTTGCCCAATTTTAATCCATGTAAAACAATAGCATTTAAATTTATTAGGACTATCTATGTATAACTCATCAATTTAGTTCCTCTTCTTCAATTTAATTGTTTTAGTTCTTATTCTTCTCAAATGTCATTCTTAACTCAATTGGTAGCCGTTTAGATCCTTTAACTACAATGATATGATTTTTGTATGTAAAAATAATAAGTCGACGTAATATTACATATATTATAATATGCATGTTGTATAAGATTTTGCAAATAGTAAAAGTTAATTATTTTTAAAATAAATATTAACTAAAAATTTTAATGTCTACCATTTGGATTTGGACTAATATTTAAAAACTCAAAAATACAAGGATTGAAATTAACAAATTAAAATATAAAAATTGAATCTATAAATTATATATAATATAAAAGAATAATAGTAAAATTTAATTTTTTTAATAAATATAGATGTTTACTATTTAACAAAATGCAATAGAAATACTTGTATTACCAAATTTAATTATTTATACATATCGACATGATTTAAAAGATATATATTTTGGCAGGGGTTTGGACAACAATGCCGAATCAAAAATAATATTTTTAATCAAATTGCTTTATCTATGCCGCCCTCAATAAAGCAAATTATTAATAACAACGATACACATATTAATATAAATTTATTGCTTTGGCAAATAAGAATCAGGAAAAGTAATAATAAAAAAAATATTCACAAAGAACTCTTACTTTTATGGAAAGTCACATTGTTTAATTTTTGTTGATACAATGATACAATAAGAAGATATAGAGGAGAATATGGTGATTGTTGTGGAGGTCAGTTCACCTAACTGGGGCGGAGAGTCGTAGATTATAAAATGTGAATATAAGGAGAATATGAAGGCTAGGGACTAAAGATGAGTTAGCAGAGTGTAGGTTTGGTATATTGGAGAGTTGATCCCTTCTTCCTCTTTCTTAGAGGTATTTATAAGGGAAGGTTTCATGTAAGGTGATGTTAACATGTTGGGTTTACCATTAAACCATCATTATAGAATGTGTGGGGTGGACGTCTCCGATGGGACGAGGATGTCTGTGATGGGATAAATATTGTCATTTATCCTGACTTGATGATATAGAGCAGTTGAACCCATATGGTATTTAGTAACCAACCACTTCACATTCCCGATGAAGACTCTAAGACCCAAACAACGAATGACCTGCATTTGTCCGAATGGTCATCTCGGAAGGGAAAACTCACAAGTGATAAACTTACTGTTTGGGCGTCTTTCTGGCTTGCCACATGTCTTGACGCGGATAAAGGTATAAAAATTGTCTCGACAGAACACGGCCAATACGACCACCACCCCTACCCTGGTTTTTCCAGACTATTCATCTCTCCTAGCCATTTTTTCCAACAAAAATGCAAAAATAGCTCTGGCAACGGCAAAGAAGAAGCACCACAAGAAAAATCAAAGCAAACAAACCTTTGAAATGTAGAAATCGTTACAGAAAACTAACATAAGCAAGAAAACGCCCAACAACAGATGTAGAAATTTCAAAAGAAAAGGAGGCAAAACAATTTCGAAGAAAAAAACCCAAAATATATAGATCTATTACCCAAATCGGATCGTTTCAAAAGGCAAGCAACATCTAATGACACTTCACCACCTATCCTAAAAAGTTGTTCATCATTATCACGACTCCCTAGATGTAACACATCTAACCCTTATCTGTCGTCGGAACAGGGTTACGGAGCATTACCGGACTTTTCATATCAAATACAAATATCTCATATCATTTAACATACATAACAGAAACTATTCATAATCATTCATATTATCCCTTGTATGAGCCCTCGAGACCCAAAATACGCGTTAGAAATAAATCGGGACTAAACTAGAGACTCAGGGAATTTTTTGCAAAATCTCAAAAAATCTCTTAAGTGCAGGGGACACACGCTCGTGTGGCCAGGCCATGTGGCTCACACGGCCAAGAAACACGCCCGTGTCTTGGGTCGTGTGGGCATTTGATATGAGGCACACGGTCGTGTCCCAGCCCGTGTCCATGCCCATGTAACTCTGTGAGTTGGGTCACACGGCCAAGCCATACGCTCATGTGCTAGGCCGTGTGAAATGAAATTAAAGTGCAGAGGTCACATAGCCAAGCCACATGCCCGTGTGCTAGGCCGTATGAAAATACCTGGGCATTTTGTTTCTCAATTTAAAGGATGCAGGGGACACACGGCCATACCACATGCCCATGTGCTAGGCCGTGTGTCACACACAGTCCAGACACATGCCCGTGCTTCTGTTCGTGTGAACGAAATTAGGCCATTTTAAGGTCATATTTCTCACTCATTCTTGATTTCAACCTAAACACCTCAAATTTCATACTTATAGACCATAACAAGGCCTTCAATACAACCAACTCTTAGCTCTAAAAATGTCATATTATCACATATAACCTAACATTCTAAACTACCACATTAATCAATTCTCACATTTGATTACCTATATCAACCATGTTTTACCAACTCATTCATCAACATGCCTAAAAATTATTCACCAATTAGCCACATCTATACATATATCAAGCATGATAAAACCAATATATATAAGTTGATTGGAAACATAAACAAAATGTAATTCTTAACATTTACACAAACCAATTCAACCCTATACATGCCATATAAACCATAGTATTCATTTCAAAAACTACCAGGATGAGCTAGATAGTGTTACTTATTGTATTGATCCGATCTCCCAACCTCACGAAAATCTAAAAAGACATTAAACAACACAAGTAAGCTTAATGAAGCTTAGTAAGTTCGTAAACATAAATCTTACCGGACCTACTATAGCACATCAATTAAATAAATGCATTCAATGTAATTTCTCCATCAACCACAACTTCAATCGATGAATACACTTATTTTAGATCAATACCAATAATAACCATGAGGCTTCCACTATTAATTTCATATGTCACGTACCAAGTCTTACCGAATCGGAGAATGGCTTACGGATATGAGTACATCGTTTTCAGAAGCCCGAAGGCTGAACAGAAGCTCATGAGAGCTAAACGGAAACCCGTAAGGGTTGAACAAAAGCTCGTAAGAGCTGAACGAAAACCCATAAGGGTTAAACAGAAGCTCAAAAGAGCTGAACGGAAACCCATAGGGTTAAACGGAAACTCATATGAGTTAAACAGAAACTTGTGAAAGCTAAACGGATAGTAAACACGAAAGTTCACAACAAATGCTGAACTTTGATTTACTTAGGTAATTTTCTGTCAATTCCTCCTTTGCTGTCTTTCGCCACACAACGATTGTACTCAATTCCGCGTTCCATTCATTTTGAGCATTCAATTCAAATTCATAATTTTAACAATATTTTACTTTCAACAATAGATATAAATAAATACATAATATCATTCATCAATTTAATATATAAACATTAAATTTTAACCATACAAACTTATCTGGGTTAAATTGTAAGATTTTTAAAAGTTTAGGGACTATTCTATTAATTTCCCTTTTTTCATAAGTATCTACTACCTCTTGATCTAAAATATAAAATTATTCATTCATTAGCATATATTTTAGTTCCAATTCACTTCACAATTAATACCCTCAAATTTTGAAATTACATAATTACCCCAACTTTTACAACTTTTACAATTTAGTCCCTTACTAATTAATCTATCAAATGAGCTAATTTTTCTCAATTGATAATTTATCTAAATATTCTAGGCTATTATACAGCTCGATATTTAGAATTTCAACACCAAACCCTAATATTTAACGTTTCCACAATTTGGTCCCAAAATCAATATCTATCAAAATCACTTTATAAAATCATCATGTAACAAAATTAAAGCTCTAAATCCATGTTAATTCATCAAAAAATCAGTATTCATCAATGGTAACTTTCAAAATTACCAATAAAATAAAAAAACTAATAAAATAGATAGTTGGACCTAATTGTAAAAGTCTTAAAAACATGAAAATTCCAATAAAAAGGCAAGAATTGAACTTACATGAAGCAAAATAGAAAAGTAGCTTCTTAAGAGCTCTTCAATGGTGTTTTTAGGCTGAATTTTAAAGATGAGATGTCTAGAAATCATTCTTAACCATTTGTTTTAATTTTTTTAATTCCCCAAATGACCATTTTACCCCTAAATCATATGATTTTTGTTTCTTTTCTATGCTTATGCCGCCTCAGCCATCTCCCTCGGCTAATTTACTCTTTAATTCCTCCTTATTTACGATTTAAGTCATTTAATCATTATTTCTTTAATTAGTAAGTTTTACACTTTTTTCAATTCAGTCCTTTTTAATTAATTAACTATCAAAATGTTAAAATTTTCCAACAAAAATTTAATACTACCTTAATGACACCCCGTAAATATTTATAAAAATATTTACAACTCGGTTTGAGGTCTCAATACCCCATTTTTTAATCTATTTAACCTAATAAATCTTTATAAAACACAAATCACTAATTCAAAAATCTTTCTAAAATCACATTTGACTCGTAAATATTAAATAATAAAATTTACGAGTTTAATCGTCGGATTTGGTGGCTTCAAACCACTATTTTTGACACCACTAAAAATCAAGTTGTTACACTAGAAATGTTGTCTTTATGGTACATTTATGGCAGGATTTCAAAGATTTTGAAATAGCATTTCACCATAAAACAAGGTCACCATCCGAAGCAACCTATAAAAAAGAAAGTTAACAAATCAGAGCATATAGAGGAATACCACTTTATAATCGTCTTTTCAACTCAAAAGAGGGGGAATATTGTTATACCCTCATCTGCGTAAAAACACGTGGCAAGCTAGAAAGGTGCCTAAACAATAAGCCTGTCACTTGTGAGTTTTCCCTTCTGAGATGGTCATCCGGACAAATGCAGACCATTCATTTTTCGAGTCCTGGAGTCTTCATCGGGAACTTGAAGTTTTTAGTCACTAAATACCACATGAATTCAACTACTCTATACCATAAAGTCAAAATAAATGACATGACCTGTTCCATCACAAACATCCTCGTCACATCGAAGATATCCACCCCACAAGTTCTATAATGATGGTTTAATGGCAAGTCCAACATGTAAACATCACTTTACGCGAAACACTCATCTATAAATACCTCCTGGAATGTGGAAGAAGGGATCAACTCTCCAAGATGCCAATCCTACACTCTACTAACTCATCTTTAACTCTTAGCCTTCATACTTTCCCTATCTTCACTCTTTAAGCTTTCTGCCCTGATTAGGTGAACCAACATCGACAGAAATAGTCGCATGTCACACGTGCATGTAAAAAAATAATTTTATAAATCAATCTTAATGGTGCAGTTCTGACTGCAAGCGGACAATGTCAGTTGTAATATTTTTAGTATCCGATGGAATACCAAAGTATTTCAAGGGGACGAATCCAAAGGAGTCGATGATTAAGTAATTCTTAAACCATAAACATGCAATTAAAGGAGTCTAGCTAACTACTCACTAGTTACTATATTACGACAGACCATTCATAAGTTTAATTACTCTAATTAATTACCTAAAAACAACAAAGGACTAAACTGTAAATGAAACAAAATATGAAACTAGCGAATTCGAACAAATATGATAACAGACAGTGGTTGGTTAATTTCTATGAGGTTGGTTGGTTGATTTCCATGAGGTTGGTTAACCTTCGAATTAGGGATCCAAATCGCTATTACTTCTAAATTGGTTCAATTTTACCTCTCGGCCTCAATTTTACCAGTTTCAGTAAATTAGTCCGGTTTATCTCTCGACCTCACCAAACTAACTCGAGACATTAGTCTCACTTATCTTAATTTTTCCTTAGGGTCGTTAATCCTAAGTTTTGAATTCTATTCAATTTAGTCTAATTTTTGCGATTTAGTCCCTGAACCCAAAAATCAATTACCCATCATTTCTATCAACTAATCCCTTAGTATATATCCACTCATACTTGTATTAAAATTGTTCGAATTAAGTGACACGAATCCTTATTTAAATCAAATACAGTGATAAAATAAAATAAAAGTAAAATCCCTATAGAATTATAATTCTTTTATTTTATTTTAGAATAAGGTTTTTTTTTTAAAACCTTATTAAACTCCATCTATTTGATATTGATTAGAATAAGGAGTTTCACTCCTATTAGAATAAGGTTTTACAAGCCTATAAATAGACATAGTCTATTTCTCTTGTAATGAATTCAAATTCGACATAGTGAATTTTCTTCTCCTCTGCCCGTGGTTTTTTCCCGAAAGGGTTTCCACGGAAAATCTCTGTGTTCTTTATTTTTCTATTTTTAATTTCTTTGCGATATATTGTCATCATCGATATTCTATTTTCACAAATTAGTATCAGAGCTTCCGGGTTGTTCATCTCAATCACGGTAATGACGTCTTTGAAGTATGAAATTCTACTGTTGGATCGTAATACCAGGTTTGCGCTGTGGCAGATAAAGATGCAGGCAGTTCTTGCACAGATGGACTTAGAGGAAGCCCTACTAGGGGTAGATAAGATGCATTCAACATTAACGGAGGAAGAGAAGAAGCGCAAGGATCGAAAGGCATTAACACAGTTACATCTGTATTTTTCCAACGAAATTTTACAGGATGTGATGAAGGAGAAGACTGCCGCTAGATTATGGAAAAGGTTGGAACAGATATGTATGTCAAAAACTGTAACTAGCAAGCTGCATATGAAGCAGCGTCTTTATGCTCATCGTTTGGTGGAATGTGCATTTGTGCATGAATACTTAACAGTGTTCAAAGAAATTCTCCCAAACTTGAAGGCCATGGAGGTTCAGTATGATAAGGAAGATCTAGGGTTGATTCTACTTTGTTCATTGCCCCCGTCTTATTCAACCTTTAGAGATACAATTTTATATAGCCGCGAGTCTCTCACAATTGATGAGGTTTATGATTCTTTAACCTCGTATGTTAAGATGAAGCATCTTGTGGTTAAAACCGACTCTCAGTGAGATGGTCTTACTATTAGTAGGAGACAAGATCAAAATGCTGATGATGATCGTGGAAGGACATAGGAACAGAATCCTCGTAGTAAATCTAAAGGTAGATCGAAGTCTTCAAACAGAAGTAAAACTTGTAACTTCTGCAAGAAGAAAAGGCACATTAAATCTGAGTGCTATAAGCTACAGAACAAGATAAAAAGGGAGGCTACGAATCAAAATGGAAAACAACTAGAAAATTTCGGTAAAGCTGATGTAGAAGACTACAGCGATGGTGAACTTCTAGTCGCTTCTGTCAACAATTCTAAAGCGAGCGAGGAGTGGATCTTTGATTTGGGTTGCACCTTCTACATGAGTCCCAATAGGGTTTGGTTTACAACTTGCGAAATAGTATCTGAAGGTGTTGTTTTGATGGGAAATAATGCTTCATGTAGAATTGTAGGTGTTGGAACAATTAAAGTTAAGATGTTTGATGGAGTTGTCAGAACACTTAGTGACGTACGACATGTTCCAAAATTGAAGAGAAATTTAATTTCATTGAGTACTATTGATTCAAAATGGTACAAATACACAACTGAAAGTGGTGTTTTAAAGATTTCTAAAGGTTCCCTCGTTGTGATGAAAGGGCAGAGAAAAACTGCCAAGTTATATGTTTTGCAGGGTTCTACTGTTATTGGTGATGCAGTTGTTGCATCCTCTTCCTTGTCAGATGATGATATTACTAAACTTTGGCATATGCACCTAGGGCATATGAGTGAGAATGGTATGGCAAAATTGAGCAAAAGAGGACTTCTTGATGGGTAAGGAATTTGCAAACTGAAGTTCTGTGAGCACTGCGTTTTTGGGAAGCAAAAGAAAGTTCGATTCACTAGAGGAATCCATAACACGAAGGGAACATTAGAATATATTCAATCTGATCTGTGGGGGCCATCCAGAGTACCTTCGAGAGGTGAAGCTAATTATATGCTAACTTTTATTGATGATTTTTCCAAAAAAGTGTAGGCGTTCTTCCTAAAGCAAAAAAGTAATGTGTTTTTCGTATTTAAGTCTTGGAAAACCATGATTGAAAAATATGCGGGAAAGAAAATAAAATATCTCCACACAGACAATGGCTTAGAGTTCTGTTCTGACGAGTTTAATAAACTGTGCAAGTCAGAAGGGATCATGAGAACTTGACAGTTCATCGTACTCCACAGCAAAACGGTGTTGCAGAACGAATGAATAGAACGATCATGAATAGAATGAATGAATAGAACGATCATGAAGAAGGTTCGATGTATGTTGTCAAATGCCAACTTATCAAAGTCATTTTGGGCCGAAGCAGCCTCTACTGCATGTTTTTTTATCAACCGATCTCCATCCATTGCCATTAAGAAAAAGACTCCACAAGAGGTATGGTAATCTTGCTGACTATTCTGATTTGAAGATTTTAGGTAGTTCTGCATATGCTCATGTTGATAATGGAAAATTGGAACCGAGATCCATTAAATGTGTTTTTCTTGGTTATAAAGCTGGTGTAAAAGGGTATAAGTTATGGTGTCCTGGAAATAGAAAAGTTGTGATTAGCAGAGATGTTGTTTTTGATGAAACTGCTATGCTACCTAACTTATCTCTTAAAGACTCTTTCAATAAAGAAAATCAAAAGCAGGTGGAGCATCAAATTAATACAGAATCTACAACAGAGTCGATTACTGAAGCCAGTACAAAAATTCAAAATAGAGTTGCTTCTTCACCACAATACTCTATCGCCAAAAACAGAACTAGAAGAGAAATTAAACTTCCAAAAAAGTATGCTGAGGCTGATCTAGTTGCTTATGCTTTAAATGTGGCTAAAGATATAGATCCAAACCAAGAGCCATCTAATTATTCTGAGACGGTTAGTTGTGAAGACTCAGAAAAGTGGATATTTGCTATGCAAGAATAGATGGAATCACTCCACAAAAATAAAACATATGATCTTGTGAAACTTCTTAAAGGTAAAAAGGTTGTTCGTTGTAAATAGGTGTTTAAAAAGAAAGAGGGGACTCTAGGAGTTAAAGAACTCAGATATAAAGCAAGGCTTGTTGCAAAATGTTACAGTCAAATTCCAAGAGTGGACTTCACAGATGTGTTCTCCTCAGTTGTGAAGCACATTTCAATTCGAGCTTTGCTTGGTATTGTGGCCATGCATAATTTGGAGCTTGAACAGTTAGATGTAAAAACTGTATTTTTGGATGGAGAACTTGAAGAGGATATTTACATGCAACAACCAGAGGGTTTTACAGTCTCAGAAAAAGAAGACTATATTTGATTGCTGAAAAAGTCCCTTTACGGTTTGAAACAGTCACCAAGACAGTGGTATAAAAGGTTTGATTCATTTATGACTTCTCATGATTTTAAAAGAAGTAGCTTTGACAGTTGTGTTTACTTTAAGAAAAATAGTGATAGTTCTTTTGTGTGTCTACTCCTTTACGTTGATAACATGTTGATAGCAGCGAAAGATAAATAAGAGATAAGAAAGGTCAAAGCCCAACTAAGTAAAGAATTTGAGATTAAAGATTTGGGACTACCAAAGAAGATACTTGGTATGGAAGTTCTCAAAGATAGAAAAGCAAGTAAATTGTACCTAAGTCAGAAGGGGTACATTGAGAAAGTTCTTTGCAGATTCAATATGTAGAATGTTAAGCCTGTTAGTACTCCTTTAGCATCCCATTTCAGACTTTCATCGGTTTTGTCTCTACAATCAGATGATGAGATTGAGTACATGTCACATGTTCTATACTCTAGTGCAGTGGGATCTCTCATGTATGCTATGGTTTGTTCACGTCTATTTATCATATGCAGTCAGTGCAGTTAGCAGATACATGGCGAATCCTGGTAAAGAACATTGGAAAGCAGTTCAGTGGATTTTAAGATACTTACGAGGTACTACTGATGTTTGCTTACAGTTTGAAAGAACTAGAGATAGAATCATTGGGTATGTTGATGCTGATTTTACTGAAGACCTTGATAGAAGAAGATCTCTCACAGGTTATGTCTTTACAATCGGAGGTTGTGCAATCAGTTGGAAAGCCACTTTGCAAACTACAGTTGCTTTGTCTACCACTAAAGCTGAGTACATGGCGATTACTGAGGCTTGTAAAGAAACTATTTGGTTGAAAGGACTCTTTGGTGAACTCAATGAAGACCATCAAATCAATATAGTATTTTGTGACAGTCAGAGTGCCATCTTCTTTAGAAAAGATCAAATGTTTCATGAGAGAACAAAACACATTGATGTTCGGTATCATTTTGTTCGTGATATTATTGCTCGTGGTGATATTGTTGTGAGCAAAATTAGTACTCATGAAAATCCTGCAAATATGATGACTAAGTCACTTCCTATAACCAAGTTTGAGCATTGCTTAGACTTGGTTGGTGTTCATTTTTGAAGTTAAACCCTTAAGGGATTTTATGGAAGAGGTGGAGAACTTGTTCGTTGAGAGTTCGAGATGAAGAACTTGTTCATTAAAAATTTGTGTCAAGGTGGAGATTGTTAGAATTAAGTGACCCGAATCCTTATTTAAATCAAATACAGTTGTAAAATAAAATAAAAGTAAAATCCCTATAGAATTATAGTTTTTTTATTTTATTTTAGAATAAGATTTTTTTTAAAACCTTATTAAACTCCATCTATTTGATATTGATTAGAATAAAGAGTTTCACTCCTATTAGAATAAGGTTTTACAAGCCTATAAATAGACATAGTCTATTTCTCTTGTAATGAATTCGAATTCGACATAGTGAATTTTCTTTTCCTCTGCCCGTGGTTTTTTCCCGAAAAGGTTTCCACGTAAAATCTCTGTGTTCTTTATTTTTCTATTCTAATTCTTTGCGATATATTGTCATTATCGATATTCTATTTTCACAAAAACCCATTGTCAATAAGAAATCAAATGAAAATAACATTAACTTAAACCCTAAGAAAATCAATAAAAACCCAAGCTTTCTTGCAAAGGCTTGGAAAGCATAACAATGACAGTAAGAAAAACTAAACAAGAACACCAAAGAAATTATTTTTAACAAAAGATTTCAAATAAAACAGATTGACATTAAACTAGGATTAAAATGTAACTACAAGAGAGTTTGAAGGTATAAAAAGTAAATAACTCCTAGCTACAGTAATAACTAACTTAACTACTATCTATGAAATTAAGAAACACCGAAAAATGAGCAAGAAATTAAACTTTAAACTATGAAAAGAAAACTAAACCCTAAAATATGAAGAGAACAATCTTGAAAAACCTAAAAATGTGAAATGTGTGTTTTTTCTCAAACAATTTGGCCTATTTTAGCAGAGTTCAAGTATAAAAATATTGACCAAATTGCCCCTAATCGTCTAATTTTGATTGGGGGACATGTTGGACAATGACTGCCCTTGTGGTCATTTTTTTGTCTTCTCACAACAGTGGTATTGCGATACTACTGTAGATGGTCTCAATTCTCCTCATTTCAAAATTTTCAAGGGTATCACGACTTTCATGCTTCGATATCGCGATACCCCCTTTTAGGTGATATTTTTGTTCACGTTCGGGCCACCGTCGACTCCCTACAACACTTAATCAATCGTTAGGGTCCTTATGGCGCATTTGGCCATTTTGGGTCTCAAAAGTAACATCAAACACACTATTTTACTTATTAAGACAAATAATAAAAACTAAGTAAAAATACAACAAAAACATATAAATTGCTCGGAAACAAGCTCTTTAAGCATACTAGGGAGCCTAATTTGACATATCAAATTACGGTAGATCAAGCAACCACCACACTCTCTCCTCTATCTCCTCCTTATTGTATCAGTGTATCAACAATTCATAAATGTAAAAGAAGCTTTAATTATTCATGGATTTTGTTTTTCTTTTTTCAGTTAAAGTGTTTTTTTATTTATGTTTTATTGTTGATGAAAACTAATCCTTTCAGATTTTATGATTCTCCCTTTCAAAAATGACATTTCTATAGATTTATCACTACACTCAAAACTTAATAATTTTATGTATTTATATTTGACATAATGTTGATATATAAATATGTACAAACAATAAATTAGACAAAAACATTTCGTTAATAAAATTTAAAAAATAAATATAGATATTTAAACCTTTTAACATATGGCTATTTGATTTTTTTTGTATGATAAAACAAGCAGCAAATGTAGTAGTTGTAAGGATGTTCATGTGTGAAGGTTAATCTCATTTGCGAAGCTGCATCTACTCGCATTTCCTCCATTATTAAGCTTTTGTTGTTGTCGCACTGTACAGATTGTAGGAGATAGAAAAGATTTTTAATGTCCTCGATCTGTGGTTGATGCTTCCAACTCCAATGCTCTTATTTCCTTGCAACAAGTTAAAATATTCTAAAGTCAAATAGAAGGATATGATTGTAAAGTTTTTGAGCTCATAATGTTATATGCAATCTAATTGGGAGATGGTTGGATAATATGGATATCACATATATAATAAGAATAATTACATGTTATTATTTACTATCATAAAAGGTTAGTCCAAATTAAAAGTAATCTAATTTGACTGAAGTTTATTGGGCTTTATTTATTAAATAATGTATGGGTCAAATATTTGTAGATACTCTAGTAACTAATTTATAATTGATGATGAGTTGATTAGAAATGAAGGTTAATGTGCAAAAGTTATATATTAAGGTTATGGTCCCCAAGTTATACATCGGTAACTTTTTTTACGCCTATTCTTCAGAAAAGATACAGTCACCTTCTCTAAAATACTTGTGTGTTAATTTAGATTATAAAAAACTACAGCAAATGAAGATTTCAAGATACCGATGGATTCAAGTACGTTTCCGTATCTAGTTTTGTTCTTGATGACCTAACATGATAAATCTTGGCTTACAATTCTAAGTTTATATAAGAGTTTTAAAATTCTAGCAGGAATATGGATAAAAGGTGGGGGAAATCAAGACGAAAGATTTAGAATCTAGCCCTCAAGAAGAAGATTAACCACCAATCAAGGATCGGAAATACTTAGGGTGTGTTTGGTTGGGTGAAAAAGTAGAGGGATGGGAGGAGGGAGTGGAAAAGTGAAAAGAAAATAAATTTTAAATGTGCTTGGTTAAGAAAAAAAGTGAGAAGAAATAAAATAAGAGAGATGATCATTTTCCATCATAATGCATAAAAATCAATCATTCCAAATTGAAATAATGAAATGGGAGAAAATAAAAACAGATGTGTATGTTAGTTCAAAGTTATGCATTTTTCAAATGTTTTATTATATTTACTTTAATTTTCAATTCTACCAAGCAATAGATAAAAAATGGAAAGAAAATATTTTTTTATTTTCCATCTTTTCTACCAAACACACTTATAAAAAGAAAATTTATATTTTCATCTTTCTAATTTTCTACCCTTTCAATTTTACATCATTCCAATTTTCTTTTCACTTTACCAATCAAAACCTAATAAAACACTCAAAATTTTTTTAAGTTGAAGTTATTTGCTGAATTCGAGAAAAAACAAATTTGAAGTTAGGAAAGGTACTAAAGCGTAGGTCACGCGTTGTAGCGGCATCTTTTTGTTAATATTAGAATACACTCGCTCAGCACTCTTTGTAAAATCAAATTAAAATTTTAATTAAGCAAATGTTTTTACATTAATGATACAATTTTTTAAAAATGAATTTGTAATTAAGGTTGAATTATTAGGAGAAAAACAATATAAACTATGGAATGAACTAAATTATGACGTAAAAATGGACTCTATATTCAATTTGTATAAATTTGTAATCATTTAAATAAGAACAAAATGCATCTATTATATATGTTTAAGATGTATAATTCAACTATAAATAAATTGTGTTGATTGTTATACTAATTGAGCTGAGACAACCTAAGCTGCTCCGGCAACATAATATGACATCTCACATTCGGATCAAGTGTGGGTGTCACCCAATACAAGTATTTGTACATTTTGATTACTGATTGATTTGCACCAACAGACTGAGTCAAACAATGACTCTTCTCTTGTTTTGAGTTATTTTGATTCCCGAAAACTCAAACTTGATTGAAAATTATTAGAATATGCATATTATGATATTATTTAAAAATAATAATTATCACTTCATTTTGACATAAATTAAACCTGTAAAATATTATATGAATTTGTAACATTTTACATAAAAAATATGAAAACGTAACACTTCATTTTAAAATTGAATTATTATAATAAATTATGTAAAATATATATTATGAACTAATAAACAAACTTTTAACTATTATCCATAACTATACAAAACCCAACATGAGAGAAAAAAATATAAATATGAGATACACATATTAATGTGAAATCCATAAAATAAGAAAATAATATTAAAAAAACCAAAACCATGGTCAGAAAAGAGGATATAACTCTTGAATCCAAATAAAAATTCTAAATTCAATACCCATAAATCACAATCTTTTCATTGCTGTAAAACCTAAGCCTTCTCAATTCCAAATTCAGCAAAGCACTTATGGGGGCATGGTTGTATGGAAAATGCAATAAATTGCATATAAGTACAAGTTTGCAGATTATTTATCTATACACTAATAGCAAATCTCCAATCATAGAGTTCTAGAATCAAGTTACAATTGCCAATCCAAGAAATGAATTACAGACAAGTATAGTTTATCTACTTTTCAATATGATGAAATAGCTTCAGGCTTGCCATTGTCAAAATTTCCGAGAAAAACCAACCTCCAAAAATTGCTCAGAACTTCTCTTTTTTTAATAATTTAACCCCTGACCACCATCTCCATAATCACATCATTCCAAAAGTCCATTGGTCCAGGTAAACACCAATGTAGACAGTCGTTTTGAACCACGGCTGTTTGGTTCTCTGCAAACGGCTGAAACTGCCGGTATGGACCCGGATGTCCGTCTGGTCTCATTAATAAGAGGTTTGTGAAGTCAAGAAGCTTAAGATTCACCCCATTGTCAGCGGCTTTTGCAGCTGCCTTCTCAAACTCTTCTAATTCAACGTTACGTAGAATTCGGCTCAAGTCCTTTATTTCAACTTCTCCTTCTTTAGCCGGGGTTGTCTTCGGACAACTCCCTCCATTATGCCATTCCCCGTTCTCAAAATGATCCGGCGTGGATGTCCTGAAAAAGATCAACCCCTTATGCTTTGAGTTTGCGATGAAGTCCATGACATAATGGAGGGTTTTGTTGTAAGCATAAACAAATCCTAATTCGGTCAGGTTCTTTCCTGGACATATATGGCAGCCAACTTCGGTGTCATTCTCATGGTAGATTGCAGCCTTGAGAAACCATTTCCCAGTCGAGATTATCATGTAATCTAGGCTTGGGTAGAGATCTGTCCATGTCTTATCAAGTTTGTCCAGATGAAGCTGAACTTCAGCTGTAGAAACACCGTCATTATCTTCGAAAACAGCAGCCTTTACAAGAAAAGGAGACCAAATGTTTGAAACGGTAAAATTGTATGATGCAAAATGCCATCTCTTTGATTTGTACTGCTCATCATGGTAAACTTCAACAGGCCGTTCAACCTGAATGTTTTACGAAAAAATAAACATAGTCAATAACCTGACAACAAACATTATAAAGAAGAGAGAGTTCTGCATACAACCATAGTCAAACATATAATAGCTTGAATGCCGGGTATGAATTGCAGCATAAATTGCTTATAATCAAAACCTCAGGTAAAAAAATAGAGCCAGGGCACAGTAGTAACAGAGAAAACGATCAATCATGGCCTTTGCCTTAATATGCTTATAGAACATGGAAAAGGAACTCAAGGGAAAAAGAGACGTGACAGGGCTATTAGGTACCAAGGACAGCACTAGTGAAGCTCATCCACTTTAACACAAGGAAACAAAATCGAGATAATGTAAGGCCTTCGATTAGTAACAGTATTTTTAGCAGATTACTAGGTGCTAGTGTCTTATGTATCAGCTATCTGAGCATACTATAATGCAATGCTGATGTGTATTAGGAGTGATTCAGTAATATCGGACGCAATCAACAACGAGCAAAGCACATAAGCATATGCAGAGCACACATTTTCATAGGGTCCCGATCTTTTTAACATCAAACAGTTTATACGTTACAATAAATTCCACCTCATCTAATTGAACTAGTACACAGTTCTTATGATAAAATGGAAAGTTGAGGCCAGGGACACCAAATACCGTTGCGAGCATGCACAACAATGACTGCACATGGTTACGAGATATGGAATCACCGATCAAAGCCCATGCTTTATTTCTCGTCAACTCCAGAAATCTCTCCGCATTAAAACGAGGTAACTGACAGTCATGCGGCTTCCATTTCCAGTGTAGATACCCGGAATCAGGACGGCCGTTCCTCATACAATTCTGATGACCTTCTATCAAGGGACAGCTCTCGTTGGTATAGGTCGGACCTGAGGGATTGGGAACCCAATCCCCTGTAAAGAGATCACATTTCTCTATAACAACATCTGGTCCAACGATAAATTTAAACAATTAAGCCACAACACTAAAAAATCCAAAAAAAAGAAAATGCAGTAGTAGATCCGATTAGCATGTAGTTTATCAGGAAATTATCAAGTTAAAACCACATACATCAATTTGTTAAAGAAAAAAACCATCAAAAATTTCAATCTTTGTAGTAAAAAAACACTATCAGAAACACTAGATCAGCAGATCTCAGAATACTAACTCTACTTACAGCAGATTATATATCAATGAAAATAAACACCACCACCCCCCAAAAAAAAAAGCAAGAGAAAAAGATAAAAAAATTAGTTACCTAGAGGCATTTGATCATCATTTTCAGGTATTTGAACAGGGACAGTAGGTTTCAAATCTGGTTTTTGAACATACTCTTTCTCTACCTCAGGGAATTCCAAATCAGCACCAAATCCTTTAGAACGAAAAACCAAGAGCTTACAAGCAAAACCCACTAAGAGAATGCCAATTGCAAGCTTCACAAGATGGTCCTTGTTCAGTGACCATGATTTCCAGTTAATTCTCATTTTTTTTTCTGACCCGATTTTTCTGCTTTGTTTCCTTGTCTGAAAACTGAAACAACTGACACTTTTTTCCGGTTGCTTGTCTGAATTTGGGTAGAGAACCAAAATCCAAATAGTTTAGTAAGAAATCCAGAAGACCGACATTGGACTCTGGATTTTGTTATCACAGGTTTTTATTTTATTAGGGTAAAGAGATGAGGAATATTACAGGTTTGTTTTTTTTTTTCAAATTATTAAGTAATTATTAACCTTTATTAACTGGTCATATATTTATGGATTTTTATAATGGTAGGTTTTATGGGGCTATAATAAAAGTGATTATGATTACTAAGTAGCAATTAAAGGTTAGTTTAGATTCAAATAATTTGAATGAAATGAAATATAAAAAAAAGTAGTGAAATTAATTATGACAGTGATAGATGTAATATAAGATAATAAAATATATTTTTTTCTAAAAAAAATTGTATTTATTTGTCAATATTTTATATATGCTTTTTACCAAATATGAGCAGTACTAAATTATCAAACTTGGTGGTAAAAATCTAATAGCTCCTCAATAACAAATCCAACGTTTTGGAAAAAAAAGCAGGTCTTCAGTTTACTTCCAATAAAAAAAGCAGTGGTTTCTGTCGGCAAAAACATTGGTAAAATTCCTATAGAGATACGTGTGCTAAAAATTAAATTATATTTCACTCCCTCTACTTAAAAATAGATAAATTAGTCTATGTATGTTAAAGTAAAGAGTAAATTAGTCATTCTGCTGAAAATTTCATCTATTCCTATTGTTAAAAACTGGTCTGATACATCAGTATAATGTACACGTGGCACGCCACATTTCACTGTCTGGATGTTCTGTCAATCATGCCAGTTTATAACAGTACAAACAAATGAAATTTTTAATAGAAATAACCAATTTACTCTTTCATCTAGCGTATAAGAATTAATTTGCCAAGTTTTTCAATAGAGGGGATAAAGCACAATCTGACTCTTAGTACAAGGGCCTCCATAATACTTTTACTATAATTCTATTCTCAGTCCTTATCCTCTTTACACACTTGAAATTTAGTCTCTCTACTTTTAATTTCAGGAATTTAATTTATTTATTATAATTGCTAGCAGCGACAAAAGAATTTCGAAATTATGTGTCATTTTTAAATTTAAAAAAAATTAGTTCACCTGACCAAATTAAAATTATTGTATTTCTCTGAAACAACCTTACAGCCCCAAATTGATCATGTGAGAAAATAATTTTTTTTTAAATTGTCATTTAATCCAATTTGATAGAAGTTATTAAATAAAGAAATTGAAGAAGAGTAGAATGAGATGTAGCATAATTAGACCCCTTTTTTATTATTATTAATTTGCCTACTTTTACATATAAAGACACCTTAACAGCTGAATATTGCACACATATTTTAATGGCCAAGCTTGTTCTTGGGTGGTAGTGAAATAAGTTGTGTTTGACATTGACATCTTTCCTTCCTGCCTTTTAAAAGAATCTCCCAAGGCAAGAAATAATATATGGTGCTTACTGCATTTCTTTCATTTTTTTTTTTTACAAATACAACATAATGTTGTGTTTGATTCTGACTTTACATTCAGCATTGAACATGGTTTTGTTTATTGGACCTGTTTCCAATAAGTTCATCGCAGCTCCATCTTTAATCACTCGACCGCACCGGGAACTCGCATGCCGAATCCACGTTTCTCTTTCTCGACTCTGTTATCCCATCACCAATAGTTTAGAAACAAGTTATAAAGCTTGGAACCTCAAATTAGTCTCTATAAAGGGTGTCAAACTATCAAATAATGACAGTGTAGGACTTACGTCGGGGCCAGTTTGCCAAGGGTGTATAATTCTACGCCCGTGTCTTCATCGAGAACTCGTCCGGAGAATTCGATAATATAGCTTTTATCACTTGCAGTTGGTAATCCTTTGCAAGCTAGTAGGTCCAGATCTTTCTGGTGCAGTTCTCTCCCATTTATAAAGACGCCTGTGTTTCCAGCAGCACAGTTTTTGGTCATGGGGTAATTGAATTCTTCGATGAACGGCTGCAAGGTAAAACCCGAGAAAGATCCATAACTTAGAGTGAACATGTTCAGTCAGCAATGAAAAGTAGAAGTATCAAATGATCTCACAGGAATTATGCCAGAGCATGGTTTGCCCATCACACCCCAGAATCCGGCTCGAGAATCGTACCTTTTAAAGCCAGATTAAAAGAAAAATCAGTACTAATTGTTTGTTTTTGAGTTGCAGACAGTTTAAATCATCTATGTTACTTGTTACATTTATTCTCAGAGTTCGATATCATTTAACCGAAGCATGCTTAGAAGGAACTGCATGAATTACCAGTAATTTCCGGGATGAACCTGCCCTGCTTGCTTTTCTGCCCTTCTAACTCCATTTTCAGATATTGGATGTCCATTCACCGAAACATTAGGCCTTTCATTCTTGATGTCATCATTAGATCTTGAGAAATCTCTAAAGCTTTTCTTTATAAGACCTAAAAATGATCTGCTCCCCTTGTGGAGTTTCAGTTGGTATTGTTCTTTGCTTCCTTCCAAAGAGTATCGACATGAACTTGAACTCCGACATCTATTGAAAGAAAATTCCGCCTCAGTTGCCCCCCGCAGTGAATTTTTTCCAGAAACAGCTTGAGAAGCACTTTTCACTAGGATAACCTTCTCTTGATGTTCTGGTTTAGTCCTATCCCGAAAAGGTAAACTTGAAACTGTTGTGGAAATATCGGAACTAAACGGAAGCTCGGAAGAGCCTGGTGAATCTCTCCAATCAATGACATTAGCAGGACTCTGATCTTCCTTTGAAATTTGTTGGATGGTGCCACCAGCATTAAAACATCCATTAGACGCTTCTTCGGCTTCAGTAGGTGTTTGCTTGAGATTTCCAGGGACAGAAATAATCAGTCCCTTCTTCCTCATTTCAAACACAATCACAGTGGAACAAGAACCACATTGTAATCTCTGCTCATTGTCCATCATTTTCCTGAATTTTCTAGGCAATTTTAACAGTTCCAAGCAATTATAGCATGTTATAAATGGAGCACCACTGGCTATAGGGTGACAAAGCCGATTCTTCCTTTCGGTTAGCACTACCTTTCTAATACATCTTCGACCAAAACCATCAATATCCGAACCGATGTCACTTGGCCATAAGTGCACCGGTGTATCTTCAAAGTTTGATTGAGGTCTAGGTAGATAGTGTTGCCCAACTCTGTTAGAACTCACATAATGATTCGAAGTAGAATTGCAAGGGTCTTTCAAAGAACCTCTGTTGCCAAAAGCAGCTGGTGTAACTCGCAAAGGGCCTTTCCGGTTTTTGTCATAGCAATATAAACATGAGCATGCAGTGAGGTGATACAAGGCTTCCTCTTGATTCATATATGATGCAAGAATATGTTCGTAGCCATAAGTCCTTTGCTGAGGGTGAGGACGAGCATGCTTCACTGAATGGTAGTTTCCATAGAAGTTCACCACATTTTCATCATTATTCATCGAATAATGATACTGTCCCGACCGAAGATGAGCCGAAGACATCCCAATAGAACTACCAAGATGGTCACTAGAGTCCATCTTGTTATCACTAGGAACCAGTTCCGTAGGTCTCTGGGGCATATCATGAGACCTACTCAGTTGATCCTTCAACTCATCCAGCTTCTTAAGCACCTCAGCTCGATCCCTCTGGAAATTTCGAACCCCATTAGGCACATCTAGACATTCAAATCTATTCACTGGTTTACAGTAGCCATAGGCTGAAGCAGACCTATAACTTGAAGGTCCCTCATCTATTGTTTCCAGGCTCCTTTTGTAAAACCCTCCAAACCCATCTCTGTCCACACCTTTCAACCTCAAGGACCTACTCGAGTTATCTAATCTGGGCGAGTAAACCCCAAATTTGCTCTCCCTACTTGAATTAACAGACCTAGACCTGTTAATGTTCAAATCATGATGATCATGCCTTTGATGAGCCCAATAATTCATTGGATTCTTTGATTGCGACATATAATCATCAACATATCCATCTCTTTTCTCGATTCTACCAGGATTAAGCCTATGTTCCCTCACATTACTCACCTGTTCTTTCTTCTTTGCTGTATTTTCAAAGAAAAGCAGCAAATTTCTCTCAGATACAGTCCATTTAATTGCAGAGAAACCAACATAATAAAAAGTTTAAAACTGTAAAAGGAGAACTCTAACCTTGAAGAACAGCACCACAAGAGCCACACTTGAAGAAAGAATACCGAGGAAGCTCCTTTATAAGACTATCACACCTCAGGCAACGAACTAACCGAGCTTTTGATTCTTCAGCCATTAAAAAACAAAACTAAAAGATCCCAAAAGAGAAAAACCAAGCTTTAGTTATCTTAATTTTGGCCTCAAAATTGTGTTTTTGAGAGACGACTAGTGTTTAAAAAGTCAAAGAATCTGTGTTTCATGGTAAAAGACTAAAGCAGAAGTTTGGAGGGAAAGAAAAAAATACAAAAAGTCACAATCTGTAGTTTCAGTGGTGGGTTTAGTCGTTAGAAGAAGGGGGCCCAAAACGATGACGTGTCGAAGTTTCTTTGGAAAAGGCTGCCATGGAAGAGCAAACCTGGCTTTCTTTGGTTCGAAGAAAGCAATTCAATGGGTCTGAGACTGACATGATTTGTTTTCGAAGAAGAAATCAACGTTTACCATACACAAATTTTGAAGTATACCCATTTTTTTTTTAATTTAGTACTTAAATATTTTTTTCCTCACTTTAATACCGAAAGTATGGGGTAATTTACCAATAAAAGCCATTTTTTTCAAAATTTATTGAAATGGGTCAACTATTTAATTATTTACCGGAATGGTCTATTTTCCGCGAAATCGCGTCCACGTCGGTATGATGTCGAGGTATGCGCCAGAAATCGCGTCCACGTCGGTAGCGACTTCTTGGCGTGGATGAAATCGCGCCCTAGAGGACGCGATTTCTTGACGTGGCATGAACGGTTTATGTTTTTAGCTTGAAAAACTTTGAAAGGCCATAACTTTTGGCTCGGTTGTCCGATTGAGACGATTTTTTATTTGAATAACTTTTCGAGATCTACGCTACGACAAACCGCTTAGAGATGAATAGAGACTAATTTGTAAAGTATAATTTGTTAATTACGAGTATAGGGACTAAAGTGTAATTATTTCAAAATTAGCATGAAATTTTGTATTTAAGAATATTTGAATGTTATGGAAGGATGAAATTGAATTTGAATTGAAAACGAAGCTTAAATTTGAAAATATGACTATTTAGGTTTTAGGGACTAAATTGAATAAAATGGAAAATTTTAGGAAACTTCTCAAAAGTGGAATGAGCTGACTTATACCTATAACAGGATGATATAAGACAATTCTGTAAAAAAAAAATCTGGTGTTTACTTCAAATAAATAAGTAAAATAATGATTTAAATGTTTCAAAATTCAATTTTAAACCGAAAAAATAGAAATTTAGGGGCAAAAAAGGATCTTTTTCGACGAAAACTGCGGCAGTTTGTCAGCGCGTAGATCTCGAAAAGTTATTCGAAATAAAAAAAATCGTCTCAATCGGACAACCGAGCGAAAAGTTATGGCCTTTCAAAGTTTTCCAAGCTTAAAAACATAAATTGTTCATCCACGTCAGCAAATCGCGTCCTCGTAGGCGCGATTTGTGTCCACGTAAGCAAATCGCGCTGATGTGGACGCGATGTCCTGACACGTACCCTGACATCGCGTTGACGTGGACGCGATTTCGCGGAAAATGGCCCATTCCGGTAAATAATAAAAAAATCGACCCATTTCGGTAAATTTTGAAAAAAAACGGCTTTTATTGGGGAATTACCCGAAAGTATGCCTCCTTTTTACTTATTTTTTAGTCCATTTTCTCATAGAAGTTCACAACCATTTGATACGCCACATGTTTACTTTATGTAAAAAATATATATTTTCTTTTATTAAATATATATACATTTAAAAATACAAAAATAGAAATAAATATATAAAATTTAGAAAAAATATAAATTATAGAAAATTTGTAATAAAATAAGATAACTGAAAAGGAATTAGTTGGAATTAATAATGTTATTACAAGAATTTTAAAAAAATTGTAAAAATAATTTTTTATAAAATTCTATTTAAATTTCAAGATTTCTTTGTAATTACTTGAAGTTTAAATATATTTTTAAATTTTATAACCATTTCAATTTTTATATATTATTTTGTATTATATATAAATTTTTTATTTTTTAATCAATATAATATATATAATATTAAAAAAAAGACATGTGACATATTCTAATAGTGACATGTGCTAGGCCAACGCTCGATCAACGTCGGTCAATGGTTGATCAAAGTTAACCGTGTTTTTTAATATTTAAATATTTAATATTGTATTTTTCTATTTCTTAATTTAAATTTAGTATTTTAATTTAAAAAAAATCTAATTACCACATGACATTTTTCATTGATCAAGAACAAGTTATGTGGCACTTTTCCATTGGCCAAAGTGGCCTAACGGTACTTACCAAATGGATTGAAAATAGAGGAAATTGGTACTTTTAAGTACCAAATTGTAACAAAAAAAATTGAAGTACTAAAGTGGCAAAATGGGTATACTTCAGGAGCTAAATCATGAATTTAGCCAAAACTTAAAACAGAAGTTGTATCACATTTAGTAATTGGTCAAATTTCTAGTCTTTAAGTTTTATTTTAGCCTATTTTAATCATTGTATTTTTCAAAATTTGAAATTTTAATCTTAACTCAAGAGATAATAGTTAAATAAATTAGGTTAAATCTTGCTACTAGTCCCACGTCAATTGTGTGGTTTAGTTCCTGTTCTTCAATATAATCTTTTTTAGCCCCTATACTTAATGAATTTCGGAATTTTAATCTTAAAAATAAACTTGGTTTTTTGTAAGAATCATATGAAAATTACACATGTGATAAATTAAGGTTGATGTTGGAGTCCGTGATTATCGTCCTAGGAAATTGGTGCTACTTTTATTTTTGGTGGGTGTGTTATTGAATTTAATTTTCTTGGAATTAAATGGAGTCAAACTTAAGCATCTTTCTTCTACTTTTTTTCCACAAGGTTATATACTCTTTTCCCTTTGCTTAGTTGCTTTTATTTATTAGTATATCAAATGAAAATAAAATAACTCTCTTCGCACAAACCTCTCCGTCTCATACCTTTTTCTTTATTACCTAAAATATCAAATACGTGTCAATTACATCCATCCTTGAATTTTCTTTTTGATTATAAGTTGCACCCAATTTACTTTTCACTCGCTAAGTCCTGACGTGACAGTATAATGTGAAAAAATAATCATGTGGTAATTATCTATCAATTTAGTTTTGAATATTATATTTAACGAAAATATCTAATTATATTACCAAAAAACTTACACCTCTAATCACTCCAACTTAAAATATTAAAAAATCTTACTAACTAAACCTAGCTTCAATCAATCATAAAAACCCCATTTTTAGTGAACTTCTAATTAATTTATGTAAGAATGGAGAAGTTTCTTTTTTTTTTTAAATATTTGATACGTCGTCCATACGTAAATTTTATATACCATTAATGAATAATAATATAGCACATCATCATTAAATTAAACAATAAATATAGAGGATTTGTAAATAAATACTAACAAATTTTTAAAACATAATTAAACATTAAACTAACTATTATAAATAATATTAATAACTCTTGAGTTTAAAGATTTAACATTTAATTATGATTTAATTATATTTAAATAAAATTATTAGTATTTATTTATAAATCCTCTATTTTTTTATTTAATAATGAGATTACATGTTATTAGTAACTGATTGTACATGAGATTTATGTACCGACTGTTGACACCATTTTTTGGATGAAAACGGGGTCAACTTGGGTTTTGACGAAAACAAAAAAAAACGGGAGTCGCCACCAATCCTTTTTTATGAGGTGTGATTGAATCACCTCGAAAAGGGGTTGTTTTTAATAAACGGTTTGATTTTATTAAAACAACAAGTTTGGTCCACGAAATTCAAAAAAGCGGGTTCGGAGTCGGTTACACGCATACGAGGAAGGATTAGCACCCTCGATACGCCCAAAATTGGTACCTAGTTGATTACTTAATGTCTTAATGTTGAAAATTGAGAACCTTGAAGAATTTTAAAAATACGATCCTTGTATTAAAACGTTGAAAATTTTCAGGAAAAAGGGGATATTTTACGTTATTCGAGAAAGAGAATCATATCCAGTAAGTTAGGACACAATGTCTCGAATTCCCGATACGCAGATGAAAAATGTTTATTTAAATGATATTTTATTATCTCGGGTTTAGAAATGAATCAGGCCCAGTAAGTTAGGGCACGATCTTTTCTTAACTCCCGAGATCGTTTAAAAACTTGAGTTTGAAAAGATTCGTGCATTTAGATTTATTATGAAAATCGAAACCCAGTAAGTTAGGGTATGATCCTTTCGAATCTAAACACGAAATATATTTTTTTTAAAACAAATTTTGTTATATCGAGTAAAATAAAACACGAAAATCGTAGTAAAAAAATGTGAAAGCAAATTACATTGTTGTTATCATGGTAAAATCATAATACACATAAAATAAAAATGACACGAGTAATAGCAACAATATAAAATAAATAAAAGTCATACCTACAATCATATAAAATAACAATATATATATAAACAAATAAATTAAAACATTCATTCAAAATAATAACAAAAATGAAATAAACAAGTAACAAATACAATTAAATATAAAAAGATATATATAGACATAAACTAAAATATGTATATATATATAAATTAACAAAATATATAAAGTATATTTAAATATATATAAAAGAAAAATAAATATGTATATATTTATGAAAATGAAAATATATATAGATATGTATATAAGTTAAAAAATATATAAAATATATAAGTATATATACATATATGTTACAAAAATAATGTATATATATCATAAAAATATATGCACATATATATACATATACCGAAATTTTAATAAAATAAATATAAATAAGTAGGTAATAATAATAATAATAATAATAATAATAGGACTGAATCAAAACTGAAACGAAATCTCAGGGCTGAAATCAAAAATAAAATAGGGTAAGGGATCAAAATGTGAGTCACGCGAAAAATAGAAGGGCCAATTAGGAAATTATTCCTATTAATCGAACGGCGCCGTTCTGCCAAGACCCAGGCACATGGTTCTTGGACCAAATTGAAAACCATCGCAAAAGAGGGAGGACTGCGTGCGCAAATTACCCATGCGCTAGAAAACACGCGGATCCTAGGCGGTTGGGTCGGGTCAACACGCGGATCCTCCCCACCAAAACGACGTCGTTTCATGTTTAGTATAAATAATAAGAAAAGCCAAAAAACAAATCAGTTTCATCATTTTAAAAAAAACAGAGAGAGAGAGCTCTCTCCTTCTCTCTCAGGCCCCAAGTCCGGCCATGGGCTCCGGCAATCTTCCGCCGTCGACGCCGTCGCGCCGACCACCGCACACGGTGGCCGGAAAAATCAAAAGGTATGCTTTTTTTTCTGCTTTTTTTTATATGTTATATATATAGTTTTAAAAAAAAGAAACAAAATCGAACACAAATAACTCGAAAAAGAAAAAAAAATAGAGAAAAAAATTAAAATTAGAAAAAGAAAATAAATATACCTAAAAGGGGTTGTTGACTCTATTTTTTTGTTTTTATTTCTCCAAATCGAGAGAAAAGGGGGGGGGGGAATCCCGTTTTACAATTTTTGCTATGGCTTTATAGCCATTTTTACAATATTTTATTTATTACTTGTCGTGTCTTTCTCTCGTTTTGCAGGCAAGTGGCGATGGGATATGCGGCGACAGAAGCGACGGTGGCAGGGCAAGTGGGCGACATGACCGTGGCAGTGGCGGCTGGTCAGCTGATGCGGCGCTAAGATTTCTTTTCTGAAACCCTAGTTTGACTTTGGGGGGATTGGGCCAGTTGGGTAGTTGGGCTAGGTTTGGGCTTCGGGTTAGGCTAGTTGGGTATTGGGTTGCTGATTTGGGCTTTGGTTTGTAATTGGGTAGTTGGGGTTTAATTGTTTTTGTTTAGTTTAGGGTTAATTGGGTTTTAGGCTAAAAATTGGGCTTGTACATCGACAATACATCAAATATTTACCCATTGTATAAACGTTATTTATCTATAAATGTCATTACAAATCATAGAAATATTATAATTACATTCATATTTATCTAACTTGGATAGTTTTTCATTTATAATTAATGATAAAAAAATATTTATATACTTGATATTTCTATTCTATACATTGACACAATGTGATACAACACCTTAAAATTTTTGAAAATTTTAATTAAATATCTCCCACGTGCAGTGTGAATGGTCAATAGTTGTGTTAAGCAGATTTGAAGATGCAGAGATGAGAGTGATGATTTGATGATTCAATGAACAACAGCAGGGGTGGGGGCAGCGAGCAGAGCCAAGGCCAAGCCAGCCAACACTGAACTACAGCTAGCTGTCGATGAGTTTAAAATTTTTCATGCTTCTCTTTTCATCGCTATAAAATCGAGAGGTTAAATTTTATTATTAATCTTTGTACTTAATTAAACTTTTGATTGTAATCAATATACTATAATTTGATCATATTTAGTTTTTATTACTCACTAGAAATTCAGTTAATAAATTAAAAAATATCATTTATTAAAACGGTAATTTCAAATATAGAATGATTGAACTAAATCCATAGCGACAAAACTAATAATTGGATTTAATTGATAATAAAATTTCAAACTTTAGAAAAATATAGAAATTAATATTAAGCCATTCGAAAAATACAAAAACTAAAATTTAACTGGAATGTGAGTTAAAAAATTATGAATAAAGATTGATTAAAAAACCCTGAAACATGTGGTAAGCTTTTAACTCATTCCCGTGTAGAGCTAAAATGTCTGCACCTTTTAACTCATTTACCAATGCTCCAGAAATTTCTGATAACTGCAGTTTTATTATCCTTACAAGCAACCAAGTTCTACGAGAACATGACTGAACATCACCCTGACAATTTGCTTTTATCAACAGCCCAACTTGTGGAATAAAAAGAAAAAAAACAAATGAAACAATGAAAAACAATCCATAAATGCAGAACCAAAATGAACATACTAATGTAATGAAAAATACGAGGGACTTACTCTAGGTTGCCCTCTGAACTCTGCCACTTTTCGAGAGTATTTCCTTCAGATCATCGCAGCGACTCCGGTGGTAATCTATCCACGTGCAAAGTTGCCTAATGGCCTCCCTCTTCTCCTCTCCTAAGCCTAATATACCTTCATCCTTCTCTTTTATTGCCCTCTCCAACAACTCAACTTTATTCTCCAGTTGCTTCACCGATTTCATCAGATTCTCCTTCTCGTTTGCTTCCTTGTTGGCCTTAATCTGTAGCTTCTCAACTTGTTCCCGTAACGTAGATTCTTTTTCCTTCTGATCTTTCAGTTGCTCGATCATGTTAGTCATTTCATTCATAAGCTGCTTCTTTTCGCTCTTTGTTTCTCCAACCCAATGTTTAGCAATCCTCAGCTCTTTTGATGTTTCTTCAACGCAGTGTTTGTATTTACTATAGCCTGCTTCGAATTTCTGATTGATAGCTTCAAATCCAGTCAAGGTATTACTCACGTTCCCCGAGAAATCAGTGATCATCCTGCGATATGCTTCATTGTTTTCAGACAATATTGTGATCCTTTCTTCAAGCATTCTTTGTTCTTCCATGAACTTGGCTTCTGCTTTTCTGAAACTCTCTTCTTTCTCAGTTAGTAACTGTTCCGTGACTCGGAGTTTTTGGTTTGACAAGCGGAGCTTAACTTCGATTGTGCGGACGTTCTCGACAAAAGTACTTATCTCATCTCCTTTCATTTCTAAGTCTCGTTTCAAGTCTTCAATAATTTGCTCCAAATCAGCTACTGTTTGACCCTTGGAGTGAACGATCTTATCGTGCTCTCCTGCCATTTCTTGCATCTTCCTTTCTGTAACTTCGATAAGTGCTTTGCAGTCCTGAAATGAAGTTTCAAGTTGCTTGTACTCCTCGCTTAGCTTGTTAAATGCATCTTCTTGTTCTTTAAGCATTCTCTGATGATCTGTAATCTGGTTCACTAAATCATTTTTCTCATCTCCTTTTGCTTCCAAATCTCTTTGAAGGTCCTCGACCATTTGCTTCAGCTCCGATTTCTGGTTCTCCATTTCATTCAATCTTTCGGATGACTCTTGTTTCTCTCTCTCAAGCTGCAATTCCAGTTCTGCCTTCTGGCTATGAAGGGATTCCAGCTGCTGCTGCAATGTGTTTACCTCATCCATTAAGCTCTGTACTTGATTTGATGATTCATCACCTTTAAATGCTAAATTTTCTTCCAACAGAGCCTTCTCAGCTTGCAACGACTCCATCTCCGATAGCAGATTATTTACCTGAGCAGTCAAGTTCTCCACTCCAGATAATGATTCTCTGTTATCATCCTCAAGTTTCTTCGTGAGAATAAAAATTTCTTCTTCTCTCTTTTCTAACATCATCTCGAGTTCTGAAATGCGGGATTGGAGTCCTATATTTTGTTCTCCCAGCTGTTCTGCTTCACTTGCTTTGTTCTCTAGCTGCTCCGCCATATCTCTGTTAGTTGTTTGCAATGATTCCAACTCAAGTTCCAAGCTTGTTACATGTGCCTCTAATTCTTTTATCTGAGCAGATGATTGATTCCCATGCATATCATGCAACTCTTTGAGTGTCAAAAGTTCCCTTTCTTTCTCAACTAGTTCCTCCTTTGACTGACTCAATTCAGCCATGAGCTGTTGTATTCTACCCTGTGCCTGCTGAAACTCATTTGAAACCTCAGAAAGTTTCGAGTTAAGGGATTTATTCTCTTCCACGGCAGCATTAAGACCTTCGCCCAATTCCATAACTTGGTGTTCTGCAGATTCCAATCTTTGATTCACCTCAGCTTCTACCTTTGCAGCAGCGTCCAGTTTATGCCTCAGCTCTTCATTTTCAACCAAAAGTTTTGATTTTTCACTCTCTGATCTTTCAGATTCAAGCTTCAGATTTTCTATGGTTTCCTCTGCTTCTTGAACCTTGCTTAAAGAGGCTAGATAATCTGAATTCAAAGCATCTTTTTCTTCACTTGTAGCTGTCAGCTTCCTTTTCAGGTCAGCAATTTCCAGATTTGCTTCCTCAAGTTCTTGTTTAATGCCGTCAGCTATTTTCTGAAATTCGCTTTCCAATTGTCCATTTTTACTGTTTCTGTCTTTCGAAGAATAGTCAGAGTCTGAATCTGAACTTGACGAGGACAAGGCATCTTTTTCTCGTTTTCCATGAACTTTTTTCCTCAGCTCCCCTGTGAGATGATCATATTGTTCATATAGACTTTGGTAGTGTTTGTGGAAATCCTCAATTAACTGGACAAGCGGTTCCTTCTTGGAGTCATTTTCTTCATCTTTGATGAGCTTCAATATTTTTGTCACCTTGTCATCAATTTCTGCAGTGAAGAGAATAAAACATAAACGGAAAATCCTGTTAAATTGAGAGCGGTAGCATTTCAGAACATCCAAAAAAAAGACATTAAAATGTAGAACAATTACCTATTTTACTTCCTTTAAGCTGTTCATCCTTTTCTGGATCAACATGATGCCCAAAGAAGGACTCCATAGACTCCCTAAAACGATGCTTTCTCATCTTAGTTAGATTACCCAACAAATTTTGCTCAGCAAGTGTGCGTTAAGACAAGGCAAATCTCCATCTTGAGCATAAAATCTGACAAGCAGGATAAAGGTTAATGACGCTCTAAGTTTTCTCATGCCATATCCATTTACTTACACTCAGATACGAATGTTGAACACAATGTTTCAAGAAAAACAAATAGTCAAAACAACAATTCTCAAGATTTAAACAGTAGACCCTCCTTTAATACTCAAAGAGTCTCGAGTCAGTCCGTCTTATTCTATACAGCATGTTCTTTAATAAACAGGGTTAAAATTACTAAATCCCAAAGTATTGCATTGTAAACAGGGTTAATTCCGAACAATCCTGAAAGATCAACAACAAAATCCACCAATATTTTGTTTCCATGATCTCAAATCATTAATGCCTACCTTTTCCATCTTTTTCACCTACTAAGCAAGTGAGCATTAAGTTTTCAATAAATGCTAATTCACAAACCTCTCCTACAAAGTTATAGAATGTAAGGTATAATGGTCCAAGAACCAGTACCATACATGGGCCGAAAATGGTTTACTACTGTTGAATTGTCCTGTCCTCATGTTTAATCGTGTGATACTTGACATATGAATTTGATAGTCGATAATTTATATAATACAAATTTCGAAATTGTCTGCTTGAATGAAATTTATATAGAATTAATATTTGATGCAACGGTATATAATTTTATGTATTGTCAATGAATCACATATTTGCACATCATCTAAAATTTTTAAAAATAAATCCACTTATATTCATTTTTAGATGATGTGTCACTGCATCAAATATAAATCCATTATGTCTTGTTTAATTTAATTTATTTATATTGCGTAATCCTATCATGTCTATCACTATAATCGTTACTCCCTTACCACAGACACAACCAATGAAATCAACTATCCTAACACAAAAAAACTTCCAAGCAGAAAGAAACAATTGAAATATCAAATCCAAGCTCTTTTTGTTTGGGGTAATCCAGCTCAAAATGACAATCTAAAACCAACAAAAAAGAATTTTCTAATTTTTAAGCATGCTAATAAACAAGACTAATGATTTTAATTATATTATTACAAGAAACAAAAACGTCGTCGTCGTAACCGAATGGATATCTTATCATCAGTATCACCCATTCGAAATTTTGATAAATTGATTTGGAAAAAGAAAAGGTCAGCTGTTCTTTTTTTTTTTTCGAAACATACGGCAACGCCCAGTCAATTTATCACTCAATTACTCAAAACCTTTTATAGTATAATATGAAAAAGAGGAAATACTTGCTAAAATTTAAAAAGGTAATAAACTATAACTGTAACAAAAGAAAAAAAAAAACTCGTTAAAAAATAAACAGTATTATTCACCTGATTCTTCCTCTTCACCTTGTTTTCTCAGTCTTGCTTATGAAGCTTTAATAAGTTTCTACAGAAGCAAATAGATATTTTTAGTTCAAATCTAAAGAGAATGAATTTAACATTAATAATCGAATCTAAGATGATGTAAGCAAAAAGTTCAAAAAGCAGGAAAATCTGGAAGATTTTTGAAAAAGGCAAAAAGAAAAAAGTGAGGAAGAAGAAGAACTTCATTTACTTGAATTCAAATTCATGATCTTTGGGAATCTATATACAATAATACAAGAAAATTTTCAACGAGGAAAAGAGAATCCTAAGTTAGATTTATGTTTAAGAAAACGAATGGATGAAAGCTTAATTTATTTTACAAAAATCATGAAAAAAAAAACACAGATAACTAAAATTGAACTACTAAAGATCAAAGATTTCGATAAAAACTAGAGTTTATGTAATCGGAACAGAATCATTTGATAATCAAAGATTACCTCTGAAGCAGAGCTATAAGGCTTGATTACGAAGAAGAACCAGAAAAAAATCTGAGAAAAGAGAGGCTGTGGGTTGTTTTTTTTTTTTCCCTTTGAATTGAGAAAAAAAATTAGCAGTGAAAAGGAATAAATGGAGAAAATGAATTTGTTTGTATTAGATTTAGAGAGCGCACTTTCCTGAGCCAGTTTGTAGCTTTAGATTGAATCTTTGGAAATTCTTTTAATAATAATTAATTAACTTACCCTTCCATTTATTATTTATTGCAGTTATACCCTTCCATTCCCTTCAATTTCTCGTCAGAAGAAAACGCGAGATGATTTGATTCCTTTTATTCGGAAAGAAATAATTAAAATTTTCCTGTGCTTTTTGGTGTTTTCAATTTTCGCATTTATTTGAATGTCGTTGACTGATAGTTACGGCAAAAATAAGGATTTTATTAATTATATTACTTAATAGTAATAATTTCTTTTGACCCAGAAGCATTTATGATAATTAATACCATAATTTATAATTTTATTAACTATTTTTAAAGAAAATTCACCAATAAAATAAGAAGAATATAGAATATAATAAAAATTAAAATTGAATATATAAAAATATATTCCAATTTTGATGGCCGCAGACCATGGATAAAATAATTACCATATTTTTAATACATTATTTAAATTACATTAGTGTTTTTTCTTTTGGTGAATAAAATAAGAAATTTTACAATAAGTTAAAAGGAAAAGTTACCTATAACTGTTAACTTTTCTTCTTGTCAAACACCACCCTAAAAATTTTCAATTGACCAAATATAAAAATCGATGAATAAGAATAAAACTAGTTAAGAATGTAAGAATTTTCTTCTTTTTTTTTTACAAAATTAATGAATAAAGTAAATAGACTTATTAGATGGAAACAATGTACTGGTGACAGTTCAGACAGTGTTACTTTCCTCTAAAAAAGAATGAATTTAAACATTTGAAAAGAAGAAGAAAAAATCTTAAATTTTAAAAAGTTCATATCTTTTTCTTGATTCTAACAGTCAACTTTGAGACCAATTCCTTGAGATAATCACAGTTGGTACGATGATAATCAATCAACAAACAAAGCTGCCTTATGGCTTCCCTCTTTTCTTCTTCTCGACTCAACAATGTCGCATCTTTTTCTTTATTAATCTTCTCCAATTCTCCCACTTTTTTCTCAAGCACACTCACAGCTTTCAATAGCTTCAACTTTTGTCCTTCTGAATTCGATACCTTGTCATTTTCCCTTTTCTTTTCTGCATTATCTATCAGCTTCGTCAACTCAGTTTCACAAGTAACAAGCTTTTGTTTCAGTTCTTTGTTTTCTTGCTCTAAACTTTCTTTTATGTTCTTGTAATTCTCTTTGTTTTCGTAATGTGTTTTTTCAGCAACCGCGATCCTTAAGCACAGAAGACGGATGTTATCATTGAGTTTCTGGTAGAATTCTTGTGCTAAATTCCCCATCTTTCTTTCTATGTAATTTAACTTGTTTCCTGCAGATAATTGTTTGATAAGCTTTGGGTTACGTTCCATGGTTTTCCTAGTATGTTCTTCTATTTCTTTCATCATTCTCTGTTGGTCTGCAATCTGTAACTCCACTTGGTTTTTCTCCGTCACATGATCCAACTTAACCTCTGTACTCATCTGAGTTGTTTGTTTTTCCCTTTTAGTTTGGCAGTCCTCAAGTCTCCTCTCTCTAAATAGTGCTTCCAGTCCTAGAATTCTTGAATTCAGGTGAGCATTTTCCTCTTTCAATCGATTGATTTCATGAACATTACTCCTCAATTCATCTTTGGATGTAATTTTCTGTTTGCGTAGAGCATCAACCTCCGATTCCAAGTCGATCACCTGCACCTGTAAGCCTTGGTTTTCCTCTTTCAGAGTTTTCACTTGAACCTCTAATTCCGGCTTCATTACATTTCCTCTGGCTTCACATTGTTGAGCACGTAAATAGTCCACTTCCTTTTTCAGATTGCAGACCTGTGCCATTGAATTGTTGATTCTAGATGTTAGGTTCTTTTCATTTTCTTTGAGTTGCTTCATGAGTTTAGTTACTTCATCTCCTTCCTCCCAAACCGGCACATACATTGCGGTATTTGTCTCTCCTTGCTGTTTAGTTTCAGCTGTCTTACCATCAATCCCAACTTCAGAATCTCTTTTAGGCTCATCTTTGTTGATGGTTTCTATTTCTTCTGTTTTACTTGAAGCAGACAGACGACCTGAAGCTAAAGCTTCGCTCTCTTCGGTCTTAGAGGCCAATTGGTGCTTCAAGTCAGCATCTTCTTCATATGCACGATTAAGTTCTTCCTTGATGTTATCTGCCATCCATCTATGGAATCTTCTATCATTATCAAATGTTGTGTCAGTGTCATTTTCTCTATCCGTAGGGGAGTAATATTCTGAGTCCGAGCCGGATGAATAATAGGGATGACTTTCGTTTCCTTTTCCTTTTCCTTTGAGAACTTTCTCTACGGACTCTCGTTTAAGATGTTCATATTGCGCAGAGAGTGACTGGTACTGTCTGTAAAACTCCTCAACATGCCCAATAAGTTCTGGCTCCCTTTTCCTGCTTTTCCTCTTGATGAGCTTCAAGATTCTTTCTACTCTCTTTTCAACATCTGTGAAAAACAGGGAAATTCTGAATCTGATACATCAACATCAAATGAAATATGTATGGAAGAAAATGTTAAAACTCTTACATTATCTTAGTCAAAAGCACCTGAGATCTTACAGCACGGAATCAATACAACAACGAACGCAAATCAGGAGACTTGACAAAAGCAATTGACATTAAACAATGACAAAGAATTACTAATAAGCTGACAGTCATAACTCGTACGATACTAGAAACAGGATAATACTACAAGGCACTGTCAAGTTTTTCTCTAGAGGGCAAAGTAAGGTTATAAGCAGATTCCCAAACCTCGCTTTTGAGGAAACATAAAAATGGTGAATGCAACACTACAGTTTCAATACAACTACTTGAGGATGACAAAGGGATTTTAACTTTTCACTGACTAGTGCCTAATCTTTAGCCAAAAATGCACATAACTTTGCAGACATGCATCCATTAAGATTTACATTGAGGAACAAAAAGAAAATGTGCCTATAATGGCATGAAATGGATATAGAAGTCTCGACTGCTGAATCCTTATCTCATGTTATCTTTGAATCTACAAAAATAATGTAAGAGGATGATAAAAGGAAGGTAACACGGGGGTATATTACCGAGGGTGCAAAATTTGGTTTTTCAGCCAAACAATGTGTGCATATTTTCAGGTTTTCATCAGCTTTTACAAACCTGGTTTAATCACTTCCACTTGCTCCATTGTTCTGAACTTTTGTGTATCAGGATAACAACCCTTAGAGGTCGTTGTCTGGCTTTATTGCTTCTTCTCCAATATGAAATTTGCTGCGAACTTAAAGAATGGATCCCCAAGCCAAAAAATGCATGCTCCATCTCAAACACATCAAGCTAAATATCTGAAAATAAAGGTGACATAGCATTAGTAAATTATTTTTCACATTGACACATTCAAACATAACAAAGTCCTAAATCAAGCATATCCTCAAAAACAGCTTGTGCATTCACTATTTTTTTAGATGGTTTACACTTTATCCTTAGTTTTATTCCTCCCTAGCCAATACCAAAAATGTGCATTTCATCATAAGCAAAGTCATAAAAGAAGTAAGCTAATTCATCTTTTACACAAGAACGGTTCACCAGGCATTTAACCAAACTCTTTAAAATTCAAAGTCTGGCAAAATTTTGACCTTGGAAACAAGCAATAAGACATGCCTGTCAAATCCTTCCATGTGCATTCTTGACATATCTGCATTATGAATTCATTAATTAGAACACAACCTAGTCAAAATTCCTAATAGGAGATTGTTATGGGCCAGAAATATCGTTGATTTTGATACATAATCAGATCAAATAGTGCAACAAAAAGCTAAAAAGACAAACCCTTGATTGCCTTCAACACGGTACCGCACATTATATTTGTATCCGACACTCATTATCGGATAATGAGTAACATGTAACGATTATTATACATAATAGTTGATTTTGACAATAAGACCCACCAAAAAAGAATGGTGGTCCATTGATAAATCAGGATTTCCAAAGATTGGGTAATGGATAAATGGTGGCCAAGGTTTGATACGTCATCTTCAAAGGCAACAACAACCCCCACCCGTTTCTTCACCAATTCAGTTCTGAAATTCAAACACATTGTCTTACTACAAGGAGAAAATATACGAGCTAACATCCAGTTCATTGCCACCCATGGCCTTCAAATAGGTTTTTTAATCACAATATTTAAAATTTAATTATGGGATTAAGCGTTAACACGTCGGTTATGTTCGATAAGGAATGACATTCGCTGAAAGCTACGTAAAATCCAATTCAAAATTCAAAATTCAATCTAACCATTATTTATCTTAGATGAATCGAAAGATCAGAAAATTCAAATTTGACGTATTTAGTTTTTTATTTCTGAATTAAACATGAAATTATTAATTTGAATGATTTTCTTCGTTTTATATTCCATCTTCGTTGACAATCAAACGAAGAAAAAAAAAAAGAAATTGAATTGAAAGCAAATATTACCTGAAAATCGACGGCGGATTTTCTCTCAGCGGATCAAAATGGAATGCGAATTGATAAAATGATGGAAAATTAGGAAACATTTTCAGGTGAAAAGAAAAAAGGAAAAATAGTCAAAAAAGTGAAATTATAAAATAGGCTTTCGGTGTTTGTGATGTTTCCGGTCCATGAGAACGGAATTTTGGCGGTTTCTTTTTTATGATACAAATAGCCCTAAAATTTCGATTTCTATATTTCGATGGAATCTCATTTTATCGGCTTGCAAAAATACGCGATAATTTCATTTCATCCTAAACAATAAAAAATAAGTGGCTAAAATTTCAAAACGTAAATGCTACGTGGGTGATGTCCCGCGCTTTGTCTTGTCCTAAATTTTTAATTAATTTTTATATTTTTAATTAAATTACTCTATGGTATATTTGAAACAGTGAAGCATTAACCTTTAGGTTTTTTTACTCTATTATGATAAATTTAATATTTATTAGGATAAATTAAACCAACAGTCACTTAATTTTAAGGTAGTTGATAAAACAGTCAATTAGGTTTTAATTTACTCACTCAATTTTTAAAAAACAACAAATTAGTCCTTTTAACCATTTTTCGTTACAGACGTAACGAAAAAGTGACATGGCGGTTGACGGATTCCTTGTTGTCATTAACAGTCCAACTGGCCGATTAGCACCAATTTAAATAGCCCATTTTAGCACCAGTTTAGGGTTTAGACAGGTAGAAGAAGAAGAAGAAGAAGAAGAAGAAGAAGAAGAAGAAGAAGAAGAAATAGAGATTCTGACCATGATTTCGGTGTGCTATTATGGAAACCTAGCCAAATTAAACACGTCTTGGTCCAATGACAACCCAAGTAGGAGGTTTTTTGGGTGTAAGAAGTTTGGTAGTGGGTTTCGAAAACTATGTCATTTTTTTTCTTAGTTTGATCCACCATTAACTCCTCGTTCACAAATTGTGTTGTTGGGTCTTCTAAAAAAGCGAGGACATTGGAGGATGCAATGAGGAGGGAGAGAAAAACTTGGGTTTTGGTGCTTTTATTTGAAATATTGTTGTTGTTTTTTAAACCCTAAACTAACTTATGTGATAGTTGGTGTTGTTGTTGTCATTAGCAATGAAAACCAACTTATGTGGTTACTAGTATTGGGAGAGTATTCATTCATGGTGAGTGGAAGCTAGGGATCCTAAATGTAATGGTCTATAAAGGGTAGAAGTTTGCTTACAAACTTGAAAGTTGAAAGACTAATTGTAATGAGAGACTATTCTCACACATTTGTATTTCATTTCATTTCATTTCATTTTCTGAATGTTTAATATTCTTTTAAGACTTGAAAGGATATTTGGTTATTATTTTTATTTTCTTACATTGCATGGATCAATGCTTAGAATAGTAGAAAAGATAAAATAGATGAAAAAAAAACACATTAATCAGCATTAAACTTCTTTCATAAATTAAGGCCAAACTATTTACAAAAGGAAAGGCAAATTACTGCCAAATTTACCTACAATTCAATACAATTGAATATTTTTGAATTGTAAGTAAATTTACAAAAAATTTCAGTGACCATATGCCTAAGTTTAGATAACAGTGGCAATCATAGGCAAATATACAAAAAATAATCTTTCTAAGTTAAGAAATCAATAGAAATTATAGGTAAATTTACACAAGTTTAAAAGGTTAACAAAACAAACGTCCTGTTCACAATGTCATCATTGGTCTGTCACATATGACTCTTGAGTAGAAGGCATCCATCTAACAGTGGTTGGTTTCCTCTTGAATGGAAGCTTTTCTCTTAGGGCAACATCTTATTGGTGAGTTGGGGTAGTTTGTTGAAGATTTGGGGTAGTCTCTTGTTGAGTTGGGTTAGCCTGTTGCTGAGTTGGAACAACCACTTGGTTATGGACACCAACTTAGCGTCTTTTGACCTACATGAACAAGTGAAATCCATCAAACAAATTACATTTATAAGTAATCTAATGAAGCAAAGGCAGATGACTTGTTGGAACATTTTGGCCAACTTTCCTTCTACAACTCCTCTTATTGTGGCCTAATTTCTTACATTTATTGCACCTCATTTCCACCCCTCTCTTCGTCAACCTTTCTGTTGTTTCTGGTTCATCAGGTTTTTTTCCTTCTCACCTTAGTAGGTTTGCTAGGTCGCCTTCTTAGTGTAGTAGGAGTATTGACTGCATGTTTGGCATAGACCTCCATTGATTAGGACCCCTTATTGGCTTTATGAAGTTGGAGTAAATGGTAAGCTGGGTTTGCTTGGTGTACCAAGTTTGTACATAAGTTTTTGGGTATTCATCTTTTAGATGAATGACAGACATTGCATGCATGTAAGGGATGCTAGTGAGATCCCAATTCCTGTAGGAGCAGGAATTCTCAACTAGGTCCACCACATGCTGACTGCCTGAACCACACCTAACCTGATATTTTTCCCCACCAACATCTGATCGGCCTCACCAACAATCATGCACAAGGCATAAATATATTAAAAAAATGGCAGAATAAAGACATACATAAATTAAAAACATGTGATCAGTCCCATCATCAATCATACACAAGGTAGAATAAAGGCATCAATATATTAAAAAATTATCTATTTACCTCAGTAAATCTTTCATATTGACATCCAACTTTTTCTTGATCTTTGGACACAAGATTCCTTTAACTTTTTCAACTTCTTTTTCTTTTTGACAATCAGCAACATAATTTTAGTCCTAGTTGTTTCCATCATGGTCAGAATAGGTTTCCCTCTTGCTTCCAATATCACCTACCAGTAAGCAACATAAAGGATTAGTGAGACAAATTCCTTAATGAACTGCATGTCCTTAATGATTAGTAAGTAACATAAATAATAGAGGTTTACCTTGTTAAAGCATTCAAAAAGATTATTCACCATGTCAGACTGACTCCTAATTGAGAAGTGGGACCTTAACCAATGTCTAAGGTTCTTTTCCTTCAACCAATCATAAGCATGCTGATTTGTATTCTTCAGTTTAGCCACGACATCCTCAAAATCCCTTGAAGTGCTTGCTCTAGCAGCTTTCCAAAGCAAATATTTCAACTCCTTTATTCAGAATCCAGCTTTCTTAAATTTGGCATGTAGGTGTTTAACACAGTGTCTTGTTTCTACATTAGGAAACAACATAGATATTGCTTCTAAAAGTCCCTGCAAATAGAACAAAAACAATTTAAAACTTTGACATACCAGAAACCCTAAATAGAAACAACATAAAACAAAGTAGACAAAAGGAGTTTTACTTTTTGTTTGTCAGGCATGAAAGATATCTAGTATGAGCTCACAATTTCCAAGTCTAATGCAAGCAGCTCCAAGAACCAGAGCCATGATGCTTGGTTTTCACTTTTGACATCAACATATACAATAGGATAGATGTCATTATTTGCATATATCTCAACAACTGCTAGTAGGTAGCCACCAAAATAGCACTTTAAGAAACATCCATCTAAACCTATTATCCTCCTACAACCAACCCTATACCCATCTTTGCATGCCTGCAAACAAACATACATCCTTTGAAACAACCTGTTATCCATATAATAGATTGTTATTGTTCCCTTATTTTGGGTCCTAACCTCCAACAAATACTCATAAATCTTCTCATGTTAATCCTTATGAGCTCCTTCAAGTAATTCCAATGCCATAAGTTTATCCCTCCTACATTTGGTTAGTGAGACAAGGCAAAGGAAATCTCTTTTGACATATTATTACAATGATGTCAAATAATAATTGGGATCAGTAATGAACTTTTCTTTATAATGTTGATTTATCCAAGCTGAGGTTACATTATGATTTTTATAGATTTTAGAGCAAGTATGGTTAGGGATTGAACTCTTAATTTGCCAAGTCTGGTTAGTAGGGTTGTTAAACTAAGCTTTATTTGATAAAAGATTTTGATATAACAAATTAAAAGTGTTTTTGAATATAAGTTAAAATTTACAAAATAATTTTTAAATTTAAAGTCTAAGAGATAAAACTTTGAAACAATTTTAAAATCAAGTGCAAATGATTTTAACCAAGTTAAAATGATTTTCAAACAAGTCAAATTTGCTCCAGGACAAAAGGTATCGATACCTTATGGACAGGTATTGATAATTTTGGAAATATCAATACCTTAGAAAAATAGAGACCAAAAAGGCATTTTTTTAAAGAAACCCTAAAAATGGTATCGATAATTTTTGAAAACAATCGATACCTTTCTTAAAAATGATACAAAAATAGCATTTTGTTTTTCATAAACCCTACGAAGTATCGGTCTGGTATCGATACCTATTTTAGGAAGTATCGATAAAATATTTTTTAAGTATAGATTATTTCATTCTAATAGTCACTGAATTAGCATTTATGACAAAAAAATATCGATACCCTTTTTGGAGGTATCAATACTTGCAGTTGCAAGTGAAATAAATGCTCTGGTTTTACATCCCCAATAGCCATATTAAACAACCTTAGAGATTAAATTTCATATTTTTCTTACATACACTTGTGAGTTTTATCTCTATTCTGTTGCTCAAGTGTATCTCATTGTATTTGTGCTTCAATTTGCAAACAATTTTATCTTGTAAGGATTGTTTCTTTGTTTTCTCATTTATGTCTCTTTGAGGGGGTTTGAAACTTAAGATTTAGGCTAATCTTAAGGAGTTGTAAGATTAAACCTTGTCCTCAAAGGTTGAACAAATTAGTGAATTTAGGAAAATTCTTAGTGGTGGAAAGCTAAGGTAGTAGAGTAGGCAATTGAGGCTGAACCACTCTAAATTCTTTGTGTTCATTATTTCATTCTTGCCTTTACTTTCACCAATTTCTTTAAAGGCCAATTCACTTCCCTCTTGGCATTTTCAGTTTGCTTCATCGAGCTAACAATTGGTATCAAAGCTAGAACTCTAAATACAATTTTATCACCAAGAAAGAAGATTCTCAAGGTATTCAAGATAAAAGCTACAAGTCAAGAAATTTCTTTCATGGCATCGGAGTAAAATTAAACTATATTGGGAGAATGATATTCCACCATGAGGCCTCTACTATTCAATGGCACCAACTACTCATATTGGAGAATAGGAATGAAGCTATTCATCTAAGCCAATGACTAGGAAGTTTAGAGGATAGTTTCTAATGGGCCATCTATTCCAATAAAGAGGGTCGAACGTGTTATTATCCCAAAGGAAGAGAGTGAATGGGATGAAATTGATATCAAGAAGGTGCAATTAAATGCTAAGGTTATGCACACTCTATTTTATGCTCTTGGTCCAAATGAGTACAATAAAGTCTCCTTGTGTGACAATGCAAAATAAATATGGGATAAGATTGAAGTCACCCATGAAGGGATAAGTAGAGTTAAGGAGTCCAACATAAGTCTTCTCACCATTGATTATGAATTGTTTAAAGCAAAACTGGAAGAATGAATCAAGGAGATGTCTGATCGCTTCACTCATATCATCAATGGTCTCAAAGCTTTTAGGAAGACATATCCCAACAAGGAGATGGTAAAGAAGATGTTGAATAGTCTCCTAACATCTTGGGAACCTAAAGTGACGACAATAGAATAGTCAAAGGATCTCAACTTACTCTTCCTTGATGAGCTCATTGGTTCCTTGTTGACGTATGAAATAAAGATTAACTACAATGCAAAGGAAATCAAACAAGTTCCAAAGAAAGTGGGAGTTCATTCAAATCAACAACTTGTGAGAAGGATGAAGACTCTAGCAATAATGATGATGATGAAGAGATGCCAATGTTTTCAAAAAGATTCAAGAGGTTCATAAGGTCCAACAAAGGAAGACAATTCCAAAAGAAGGAAGGACTCAAGAATGAATCTACTAAAGAGAAAGACTCCATCATATGCTATGAATGCAAGAAGTCGGGACACATCAAGTTTGAGTGTCCTCAATGGAAGAAAAGAGGGTCAAGCAAACAAAAGCTTAAGGCCCATGTTGCTACTTGGAGTGACGAGGATTCATCGGACAATGAAGATCAAGAAGTAGCCAATCTTTACCTTATGGTCATCGATGATATTAAGGTAACTTCTAACCCATCTACTTTAAATCATTATTTTTTTGATGAGTTACAAGATGCCTATGATGAATTAGGTTTGGAATTTGAAGTCATGATGTTAAAACACAAGAAAAATGTTTCAAAATTGAGAAATAAAAATGATTTACTTTTCAAAACCAATCATGAACTTGAAGAGAAAATAGATAAAATGCAAGAAATTATTAATGACTTTGAAAAGAAAAAAATTATACTTGCATAATTTACTTTCAAAAGCTCATGAGGATCATCAAAAGCAACTTGAGTTGCTTAAGAGTGAAAAAGCTCACTCTAACAATTTTTAGAAAAAGGAGAAAATTCAAAATAAAACTTTGTTAAAAATAGCTTTAATTTCTATAAACATAGAGATCCCAAAAATTTTTACAAGAGAAAAATCATTAAAAGTGTATAGGTCCCTAAAGGACTCATAATTTCTCAAGATAGGAGCTTGATTTCAAAATGAATACCCAAAGGGACTAAATTATAGGAACTAATGTTTATGGACCCAAAAGAATTTGGGCACCAAAAATGAAATCTTAATTCTATGTTTGTAGGAAAAGGAGCATTGGTTTGAGGTGAGTTATTCAAAGAAAAACTTATGGCACCTTGATAGTGGATGCTCAAGATACATGATCAATAACTAGAGTCACTTTATCAATTTGAAGCTAAAAAGTGGAAGAGAAGTTACATTTGGTGACAACTCTACAAAACAAATTGAAGGAATAGACTCTATTAGTAAAAACTCTTCTATCTTTATTGAAAATTCTTGTATGTCAACGATCTTAAGTATAATCTTCTAAGAATTAGTCAACTATGTGATAAAGGTTTCAAAGTCATATTTGAGTCTAAATGTTGTAAAGTTATCGACATTGCTTCTAATAAGATTATACTTGTAGGACATAGGATAGAATATATATATATATATATATGTATATATATATGGTGCATTTAGATGATATGCATAACTCTAGCTTATGCCTCATTGCTAAAAATAAGAATAGCTCTTTGTTATGGCATAGAAAACTAGGACATGCTAGCATGAGCATATTGCATAAATTAGTTAAAAATGACTTAGTAAGAAGATTACCTAAAATTGACTTTGATGTGAATAATGTTTTTGATGCATGTTTTAAGGGTAAACATAAAAGAGTTTCTTTTAAACCTATTAATGATGTATCAACTAGTATAATTCTTCAACTAATTCACATAGACATTGTCGAAACCATTTTTATTTTGAAAAACGGGGTCGACTTTTAAAACGAAAATTGAGTCGCCACCAATCCTTTTTATTTAGGTGTGACCAGATCACCTCATAATTTAATCATTTTAATAAAAATTTAAATTTACTAAAACGATAATTTTTTGTCTACACAATCTAGAAAAAACGGGTTCGGGAGTCGGTTACGTATGAGGAAGGATTAGCACCCTCGTAACGCCCAAAATTGGTACCTAATTGATTAATTAATGTCTTATTGTCGAAAATTTGAAAATTCGAAAAAGATTAAAAAAATACGATCCCTTTTGTTAAAATCACTTAAAAATAAAAAAGTAGTTTACGTCAACCGAGAAAAAGAATTATATCCTGTTAGTTAGGATATAATCTTGAATCCCGAAACGGGAATATTCACCTAAAATTTTATTTTTTTTGAAATTTTTATTATCTCAGTTTTAGAAAAGAAATCATATTCCGTAAGTTGGAGCACAATCCTTTTTAAATTTTCGGGATAATTTTAAAAATATATTCTTTTGAAAAGTGGTTCGCATATTTGGATTTATCGAAAAAATCAGAACCCCGTAAGTTAGGGAACGACTTCTCGAATTCTAAAAATACAAAATATTATCCTCGATTTTAAATTTTTATTTTTTACAAATTTGGGTAAAAATGCAATATTCGAAAGACCACATGAATAAAATGTTACATAATAAATATGATAACATCAATTTACGAAAATCATATAATGCACTATTTTAACATTAATAAAAAAAGGGTAATAAGATCAAAGCATGCACATAAAATAACTATATCAACTAAAAACAAAACAAATAAATAAATAAATAAAATAAAATTCATAAATAATGAAAGGGAAAATAGTTTGTGAACATATTAAAAGTAGAGAATCAAATTAGTACACAACAAAATTTAAATACACAATTTGGCATAAAATATGTAAACAAATAAAATAATGAAAACTATAAAATAATAATAATAATAACAATAATAATAATAATAGTAATAATAATATTAACGAAGTTCAAGAATAAAAAAATAAAAATAAAAATAAAAACAAGATCCAACATAAAAATCATGGTGAAATAATAAAATAAAAGAGTAAATAAAAACATAAAACACAACCCATAACAAGACAATATTAAATTTAAAAGTACAAGAGAATAAATAAATAAATATACAAATGAGTGTTGAGGAAAATAATTTATAAAATTAATTAAGTCAGCATAAGAATAAACTAATTAAAAGACTATATTCAAATTAGAATAAAATTTGAGGCAAAATTCGTAATAAATTTAAAAATAAAATCGAAATAGGATTGAAATGAAAAGCGCGTGAAGAAAAGGGGGCCTAATAGGAAATAAACCCATTTCCTGGACACTTGTCACTTCCTCAGGGGATTAGCGCTCCAGGGACTAAATTGAAAATTGGAAAAATGTGAGGTCCAATTTAAAAATAAAAGAAAAAGTACGAAAATGACTAAATTGAAACAGACCGAAAATGCGGAAGACCCAGAAGCGTAAATATACCCTTTATTGAAAACACGCGGATCTTCCGGATCGGGTCGGGTCAACGCGAGGGTCAAGGGTGAAACGACGTCGTTTTAAGCATCAGAAGCCAAGCCTAAAACGACGTCGTTTTGGAGTGTTTATATAAGTAAAAAAAACTTAAAAAAACATTTGTAACCTCATTTAAAAAAATTTCTCTTATCTCTCAACTCTTTCTCAGCCTTCCCCATCCGGCCGAAGCTCCAGCGCCGGACCACCGTGGCTGTCGCCGGTCATCGGCGACGGTGCCGTCGTCCACGGTGGCCAGAAAAATTAAAAACTCATTTTTTTGTTTTTTGACTGCCGAACCCAGAAACACCAATTTTCATCAGAATCTGCACTTTCTCCTTAAAAAAGGTACGATTTTTATCCTTTTGCTTTCGATTTCTTTAAAAACAAAATAAATAAATAAATAAATAAACCGAAAAAATACCTTTGAGAAAGACCGGTATTTGACTTGATTTTTCCTGTTTTCTTTTTATTTCTTCGTAAAAAATAATACATAGAATCGGGTCCTTTTATAGCCCGAAATTTTCCTATTTTCTCTACTTTTACACTGTGTTGGTGTTGGTATTGGACTCTCCTAGTCCATTTTGCAGGCAGATGTGGCGGAGGAGGGCTGGTTCAGAATCGTGCGGCGGCTGGATGCTGTTAGATTTTGTTTGCTGTTGGGTTTAGGTTATTTTGGGCTAGGGTTTGCAATAAGTGTTGGGCTAATGACATTTGGGCCATTTTTTTATTAGGTTATAATTCTGGGCTTTATTTATTTGGTTTTTATATTTTTTGTATTTGGTTTATTATTTTCTTTGTGTATGCGAGTCCGAGCTAATTGGGCCATTTACAGCTGCCCCTCTTTGCTCGTTGTCATGTAACGAGAACGGAGCAAAGACTAAAGCCCAATTGTGTCTGGTCTTACCGAGCCTCGACTTCTTCAGTGCTTCTCTTCTTTAAGTAGCCTCGTTCTAACCCACTGCATCTTCAGGGATATAGAAACTGGTGTTTTGATCCACTCCACTGTGACGATAGGATTTCTTTCTTCTGTCTGCTCCACTGCAACTTCAGGGGTATAAGATCTGCTTGCTTAGTTTGCTCTGCTACAACTTTAGGGAGATAAGACTAGATGCGATTTGCTCTCTGCAACTTCAGAGAGATAAGATCTGTCACTTTAATCTGCTCCGCTACAACTTCAGGGAAATATGATTATTGGCTTTAATCTGATCCACTGCAACTTCAGGAAGCTAAGATTCGCTTGCTTTAATCTGCCCCACTGTAACTTCAGCGGGATAAGATTCGTTTATTCAGTTTGCTCCGCTACAACTTCAGGGAGATAGGATTATTGGCTTTAATCTACTCCACTGCAACTTCAGGGAGATAAGATTTGCTTACTCAGTCTACTCTGCTGCAACATCAGGGAGATAAGACTTGCTATCTTTAATCTGCTCCACTGCAACTTCAGGGAGATAGGATTTGCTATCTTCAGTCTGCTCCGCTGCAACTTCAGAGAGATAAGACTTACTATATTCAATCTGCTCCACTGAAACTTCAGGGAGATAGGATTTGTATCTTCAGCCAGCCCCACTACAACTTCAGGTGGATAAGGTTTGCTATCTTCAGTCTGCTCCACTGCAACCTTAGGGAGATAAGACTTGCTATCCTCAATCCGCTCCACTGCAACTTTAAAGAGATAGGATTTGTGGTTTCACCGATCTGTTCTCTGGGGAACATGACTTGTATAATTCATTTTATGAACCTAATTATGCCTAATGATTAGGATGTCACGATCAGAATGAATCAAATGCTCCTAACTAGATATGCATGAATGATATTTGCATGAATGCAGAATGTCATTTTTCGAGAATGATCCTTCTCTATCGCTTAGATTGTCATTGCTTGAAGTTTATTAAGGTTTGTCATTGACGTGCTACAACGCTTTCTTACTCGGCTAGCGTCTCCAAAGAAATACTTAGTCTGATTGCCCCTATTGAAAACCTCAAAGTTCCATCCACTGGGATGCAAAATTTGTACCATCTTTTTCCCACTGTAACCCAAGGGTAGAAAAATCTAGCCTTTTCTCAAACCTCCCCTATCGCAGTCCAAGGATAAAGAATGTGAAGTTTTTTGGTCCTTTTCATCATTTGAATGCTTATGCACAAATGAAGAATTCTCTTCTCCAAGAGTAACCTCCTCCTATTATTCGGTGATTATTGCTTACTTGTTCATTTAAACTTTGTCACCAACACGACATCTTGTCATTTTGTTCAATCAATATCTTGACAACAAAATTCGAAGGGATAATCTTAATTTAGACTTTTCCTTCTTAGATTTCCAACCTTTGAACTTGGTGCATTCTAAACAATAGTCTTGTTTCAGATTACTGTATTATTTAGAAACTTCTAGAGTAATATGCAAAACCTCCTTTGTGAAAGTTTTATTAGTCTATTAATCATTATTCTAATGCAACATGCTTGCAAAAAATTGAATAAGAAATGAATTGATTTGGGCATAGCTCGAAATGATTAAATTATCGAAGATGATAAAAAAATAGAAAAGGAATTGATTGAGAACAAGTATGTTGAAACGAAAAAAGTATTCGAAGAACGGCAAAGAATAAAGTATTCCAAGAACAACAAGTAATATGAAGACCAGCTGCCCCAGATATCGCAGCTTGAACTTCTCTTTACAATCTTCTAAGAACCGTTTTGAGTTTGACATGTGTTTAGGAGATCTACAGAACTTTGTCGATGCCCCAAGATGTCGCCTACTCTTTCCTGTTGATTCAGGTATGCAAGATCACCACATGCCCTATTCTGATCAAAATTTGAGCTGCCCTTTTCGGGTTTTCAACTCAAATCCCCTTTGGTCTCAAGGCGCCCTTTGCGGGCGGGTTTTTACCTTGGCCTCTCCTTTTTATTTATTTATTTGTTTATTTTTTTAGACTCAAAGCACCCTTTGCGGCTTTTCACCTTAGTTTCTTTTTAGGATTCAAAGCGCCCTTTTTGGGTTTTCACCTTGATCTCTCATCCTTTTAGGCAAAGTACCTCTTGACTGCATCTGAGTTTACAGGGTTTGGCAAGTTTTTACCATCCATCTCACTCAAGAGTAAAGCTCCTCCAGAAAAGGCATTCTTTACAACATATGGGCCTTCCCAATTTGACATTCATTTTCCTCTAAAATCCTTTTGTATAGGAAAGATCTTTTTCAACACTAGGTCCCCATCGTAGAATTCTCTTGGATGAACCTTTTTGTTGTAGGCCCGCATCAATCGCCTTTGATACATCTGACCATGCTGAATAGCTTTTATCCTTTTTACCTCTATTAAATTCAACTAATTGTATCGAGATTGGACCCATTCTGCTTCATCCAACTTTAACTCTGCCAATACCCAGAGATAAGGGATTTCAACCTCAATAGGTAAAATTGCTTCCATTCCATAAACTAGAGAGAAAGGTGTTACCCCGATCGAAGTCCTGATAGACGTCCTATAAGCAAAGAGAGCAAATGGTAATTTCTCATGTCAGTCTTTGTAAGTCTCAGTCATTTTCCCCATAATTTTCTTGATATTTTTATTAGTTGCTTCTACCGCGCCATTCATCTTTGGGTGATATGGCGATGAGTTATGATGTCTAATCTTGAATTAACTGCAGACCTCCGCTATTGTGCTATTGTTCAAATTTAGTGCATTATCGGATATAATCCTCTCGGGCATTCCATATCGGCATATGATCTCTTTTTTCAAGAATCTGCTAACTGCTAACTTTGTGACATTTGCATATGAAGTAGCTTCCGCCATTTGGTAAAGTAGTCAATAGCCACAAAGATGAAACGATCCCATTAAAAGCTTTCGGTAATATTGGCCCAATGACGTCCATACCCCATATAGAGAAAGGCCATGGAGAAGTCACAACATGAAGAGGTGAAGTAGGTGCATGTATCTTATCCCCATAAATTTGGCATTTATGGCACTTCTTAGCATAATTGATGCAATCTCTTTCCATAGTGGACCAGTAGTACCCGAATCTCATGATCTGCTTGGCCACTGCGTCCACACATCTTAACAGTACCTAATCCTTCCCTTTTTTGTATAGGATTTCCCCGTCTAGGACATAGTCAATGGCTATTCTTCTCAATGCTCTCTTATCATTCTCTGTCGCCTGATCTGGATACTCACGATTTTTCACATATTGCAATATATTCAGGTACCAAGGATGATCATCTTTTTCCTCTTCCTCAATACTATAGCAATGAGCCGGGGTTTCAGAAATGCTCATTTGAATAAGCTTCATGTCCTCTAACTTGTTCACTTGAATCATAGACGCTAGGGTGGCCAACGTATCAGCCATTTGGTTTTCATCTCGTGGGAGGTAACAGAAAGTGATGTCATCAAACTCGTCCATTAATTCAAGAACCATCTTTCGATAACTGATCAGTTTAGGGTCTCTTGCTTCCCATTCTCCTTTGAGTCGATAAATCACCAATGCGGAATCTCCATACACTTTTAGCACTTTGATTTTACGTTCAATAGTTGCATGAATGCCCATAATGCATGCTTCATATTCTACCATATTGTTCGTGCAATCAAAATCCAATTTGCTAGCAATAGGATAATGATCTCCGCTTGGAGATACCAAGATTGCCCTAATTCCGTTACCCACAGCATTTGAGGCTCCATCAAAGTTTAGCTTCCACCGATGATCTATTTGGGAATTTCCTTCAGTGGTTGCCACATACATCAAGTCCCTGTTTGGAAAATCAAAGTTCAAAGGCTCATAATCCTCTAAGGCTCTGCTAGCTAGAAAGTCAGCTATTGCACTTCCTTTCACGACCTTTTGACTCACTTACACTATGTCAAATTCAGAAAGCAAAATCTGCCATCTAGCTATTCTCCCGTTCAAAGCAGTCGACTCCATCCTATACTTTAAATGATTTAAATTTGAAATTAACCAAGTTGTGTGATACAACATGTATTGTCGTAATCTCCGTGTTGTCCAAACTAAAGCACAACATAATTTCTCAATAAACGAGTACCTCATTTCACAATTAGTGAATTTCTTGCTGAAATAGTATATTACCCTTTCTTTCCTTCCTACTTCATCATGTTGGCCTAACACGCACCCCATGGAATTGTCCAACACCGTTAAATACAGTATTGATGGCCTATCTTGACTAGGTGGTGATAGCACTGGAGTATTGGACAAGTACTGTTTGATTTTGTCAAAAGCCCTCTGACATTTCTCATCCCATACACCCGGATTATGTTTCTTCAGAAGACAAAATATGGGGTCACATTTCTCAGTTAGTTGTGAAATGAACCGAGCAATGTAATTCAGCCTTCCTAGAAAACCTCGAACTTCCTTTTGAGTGTGTGGTGGAGGAAAATCTCGTATTACCTTGACTTTGTCTCGGTCGACCTCAATTCCTTTTTCACTGGCTATGAAACCTAGCAATTTCTCTGATCTGGCTCCAAAAGTGCATTTTGTTGGATTTTGCAATCATATCATCGACATAAACCTCAATTTTCTCAGAACTTGAACATGCTCCTCTTCAGTTTTGGATTTTGCAATCATATCATCGACATAAACCTCAATTTTCTTGTGCATCATGTTATGAAACAAGGTCACCATGGCTCTTTGATAAGTTTCTCCCGTATTCTTTAATCCAAAGGGCATCACTTTATAACAAAACGTTCCCCACAAAGTGATGAATGTGGTCTTTCCCATATCTTCCGGATGCATCCTTCTTTGATTGTATGTAGAAAAGTCATCCATGAAAGAAAATAGTGAATAACCTACTGTATTATCCACCAGAGTTTCAATATGAGGCAACGGGAAATTGTCTTTTAGACTGGCCTTGTTCAAGTCCCTATAATCCACACACATTCGCACCTTCCCATCTTTTTTAGGGACAGGGACAATGTTGGCTACCCATTTCGAATATTTGACCTCTTGCAAGAACCCAGCATCGAATTACTTTTTGACTTCTTCTTTTATCTTTAACACAATATCGAGCCTCATTCTCCTGAGCTTTTGTTGAACTGGCTTACGATATTCTTTTATAGGAAGACGGTGAACCACAATATCAGTGCTTAACCCGGGCATATCCTGGTATGACCATACGAAGACATCTTTGAATTCATGAAGTAATTCACTGAGGTCTTGTTTCGTCTTTGCGGTAATGTCAGTTCTGATCTTTACCTCATTTCCCTCCTCTAGGCTCACCATTTCCAATGATTCTTTGTGAGGTAGGATTTGCTTATCCTCTTGTTCTACCATTCTCAACAAGTCCGGAGATACACCACAGTCTACGTCATCTTTAAAATCATGAGATCCCTCTAAACACCTGTCTTGCTCAAAAGGAGATTCTGAGCCTGAAGCAGTGTCATTCATATTATTGATACCCGGGGACCTATGATAGATGCCAAAGAATATATAAAGAATTTATCAATTTATAAATAAGTCTTTGTAAAATATGATTATGAATAAATAAAAGAATGATGTGGAAGAGAATCCAAATAAAAGAAAAAATAAAAGAATATTGGCTCAAACAAAAATGTATTTTATTAGAATAATGACGTTCAGACACAAGCCCATTTCACTAAGAAATTCCTATCATTTTTAGGCTAAAAATAACAAGAATGTTCTGAACACTACTCTGATAAGCTCTAAAAACTACAGGGATTTCCTCCGCAGTCCAATTGTTCAGCTCACTCCCAGGTTCATAAGGGCGAATCCGTAACAAGGTCCCTTCTTCAGCTGAGTCTATAGCATTGATGTGGACATTTTTCGGCATTTCTTCAATACTTTCCTTTTTGGCCTCCTTCACTCGGGATGAATGAACCCCCTGATACAAAGGTTTTAGATATGTGGGGAAAAGTCATAGGGTCCCACTTAACTTCATCTCCACTCAAGCGTGCCCTTCTTCTCTCCTGCCTTTTTTCCATTTCCTTTCTCTTCTATTTTATGTCTGGTCTATAGCCTAAGCCAAAACGATCAAACTTTTCTTTCATCATTGGTTCCTCAACTCCTCCTTGAAGATATCTTCCTAATCCTTTTCCCGGTAAAGACCCTCTTCCCAGCATCAATTGAAGACCCATTTTTGTAATCTTGGATATTTCTGGCACTGGGATTATGCTACCCTCAGTAATAAATGTTGCATTCACGAACTCTAAGGATCAGAATGAACATTCCACTGTCTCGTCATTGGTCTCTACATATGGTGCATCATAAGTTATTGATGCAATAATACCCTCTTCGGCATTTATTGTCACCAACTGTCCATCTGATACTAATTTAAACTTCTGATGTAATGATGAAGGTATAGCCCCTGCCGAGTGTATCCAAGTCCACCTCATAAGTAGTTGGGCCAATCAGCAATGGTATCTCAATTCTTCCTATAACCTTCCTTTCTGTTCCATCAAATGCCCTCACTATATTCTGACATGTCTTTATATGCGAGCTATCCATAGGTAGTCTATTAAGAGTGTATAAGGGTAATACATTCAATACGGATCCATTATCAATCAAAACTCCTGGCAATGTGTACCCTTTACACCGAGTAGTAATGTGCAGAGCCTTAGTGGACCCCATACCCCCAGACGGTATTTCGTCATCATTGAAGAAGATAAAATTATCGGAACTTATATTGTTGACCAACCGATCTAACTTGTTGACAAAAATATCATAGCCACATATGTTTCATTCAACACCTTCATTAACACACTTTGATGAACCTCTGAACTCAAGAGCAAAGCTAACACAGATATACGAGCTGGTTGTTTATGCAGTTGTTCCACAACACTATACTCAATGTGTTTCAAAAATTTCAAAAATTATTTGGCTTCTTCTTCCTTTATTGGCTCATTAATCAATGGCTTAGATTCAACTGCCTTCTCCTTCTTTTGTTTTGCCGTCAAAATTTTCCCTTCTGTCGGTTCTGCTCAGGTATTTATCAAATCGTAGCGCTTCCTACTACGCATATAAGAACCCGCCTCTTGATTTCCTTTTGTAATACTGATAGAATTTTCCCTTCCCAGGATTGTTATATTGCACTCATAATTCCAGGGGACCTTTTTACTGTCATTATATAAAAAATTTGCTGGTTTTTGAATTACGATTTTTGGTGTCACCTATGTCTCTGCCTCGTTAATCTTAGGGCGCGAGATGATAATCATAGGATGATCTACTTTCAGAATCCTCGTTATTGACTCCGACGCGCATATGCTTCCTTTTTCCTCCGTTTTTTCATAAAACTCCATTTCTTTATTATCCATCACGCTCTGGACCAGAGCTCTGAACTCTTCATATCTTTGGATTTCGTGCCCCACCTTATGATGGAACTCACAATAATTTTTAGTCTATCACCCTTCCTCTGAATCCGAAATGATTAACCCTCTTCTTGCCATCTCTTCCCAAACTTGCTTCAAAGGGATTTTCACTTCAACAATATTTACCTTGACTCTTTTCCCCATATTTTCACTTATCATGTTTGCCCCATGATCAGTATGATTGGGTAACGGATTTTCTGTACCAGATGCATCATCTACTTTGACAATGCCCATATTAATAAGCCTTTCAACAAGCTTTTTAAAAGCTGTACAATTTTCTATGGAATGCCCCGTAATTCCTGAATGGTAGTCGCATTGTGCATTCACATCATACCATTTGGGATACGGAGGTTGTAAAGGGTTTAAGTAAAAAGGGGAAACAACGTGTGCATTGAATAAATTCTGATGCAGCTCTTTATATGACATTGGAATTCGTGTGAACTGGGGCTTCTCAGTACTTTGTCTCATACCAGATTCTTATCTTGATGAGCCCTGTTGATTAGCAGCCACCTTTCTTGGCTGATTCACCGTAATCGATTTGTTGTACGTATTCACGTTGTTCACCTCATTTTGTTTTTTCTTTGAGGCATGCCGTCTGTTATTTTCTCCAGCATCAATTTTTCCGCTCCTAATGGCACTTTCAATCATTTCACCATTCATGACTATGTCAGCAAAGTTTTTTGTGGCACTTCCTAACATATGTGTGATGAATGGGGCTTTTAGTGTATTTATAAAGAGCATTGTCATTTCTCTTTCCAAGAGCGGTGGTTGGACTTGGATAGCAACCTCCCTCCACCTCTGCGCATACTGCTTAAAACTTTCATTCGACTTCTTTTCCATATTTTGCAAGGTGATTCTATCAGGAACCATTTCTACTATATGACTGTACTGCTTCATAAAAGTCTGTGCCAAATCTCCCTAGGAACCAATCCTGGTACGGCTCAATTGATTGTACCATTTAGACGCTGCCCTTGTGAGGCTATCCTAGAAGCAATGTATTAATAATTGGTCATTATTGACGTACCCAGTCATTCACCTACAAAACATGGTGATGTGGGCTTCAGGACAATTGGTCCCATTATACTTCTCGAATTCTGGCATCTTGAACTTGTAAGGGAGCACCAAATCTGGGACCAAACTTAAATCCTTAGAATCAATCTCACGATATCTCTCAGTGCTTTCTATTGCCTTAAATTTCTCTTCAATCCACTTCCACTTTTTCTCTAATTGCTTTGGAAATTCTTCTTTTGTTTTTTCTTTTTCGACCGCCTCATCAAAATTGGGGATAATAGGATTGACAGGGTTATTCTAGGGATTGGAGCCTGATCTAGTTTGGAAATTTATTAGCCTCGTAGTGTCGGCCTGAAACTACTGAGGCCCAATTGTGACAGAAGGCTTGCGCAGGTATACCTCAACTTGAGTCTGGACATGTGGATGAGTAAAGCCTGGAGGATAGATAGGTCCATTATCTTCTCCCTCCTCAACATTAGCCATAGGGCCCTTTCCTTTATCTTTTCCCTTAGCCAACAGTTGCGTTAACTGAGTCATCATGTTCCCTTGGGATTCCATCATCTTGTCCATCATATTCTGCTGAATCCTCTCGAGCTGCTCCTGCATTTGCTGTTGAAGTTGATCCTGCATTTCTTTTTAGAACTGTTCGAGCCTTTCCAATCTTTAGTCCATATTTTTTGATTTTGCCCGTGTACCGTAACGGTGTTTAATTGACTGGTTGGTTTCCAAGTTAACCGAGGAACGATTTTAATCAATTAGAACCTTTTAATAGGTTTTAATGCATATAATGCAATGCATGAAATGAATGCAAAAAGGCGTCAATTCTAATTCAATTTCATTCAGAAAACTTTATTAGAAAATAAATTTATTTACATAAAATGAACTACAAATAAGGCTTTGCCCTAATACTCAAGACCTTAATCCTCCTAAGTAACGAGGCCAACTTCTGTCCCCGATCTGATTCCAACTCATACTTCACACTCAACATATCAACCTGTATTGCCAAAGTTTGCAAGTAATCTGCTATCTCTCGAATCTGAACCTCAGCTTCTCCCATAATATGATCCCTGTTTCTAACTTGATTTTGAAAGTAATGAAGTTGCTCAGTCTGACGACCCTTATTTGCTTCTAGGTACTCAATTCGGACCTCACAATTTCGCAATGCTGTTTCTAAATCTTCTATTATGTTCTTCATCTCTTCAATCTTGCTTAAACTTGCTTAAACTTGCTTTCAACTCTATTACAGAATTTCGACTTCTATATTGACGAAGAGATCTTTCCAACTCACCCACTCTGTTTTTTAGTTCACCTTTTTCTTTTTGGTTCTCTAACAAGCTTTCTCCTAATACTTCATTCCGTGCTTGAACCTCTTGGAATTTCCTTTCCCACTTGTCTGACTTGTTTCTTTCTTCTCGAATCTCTTTACGCCACTGCTCTGAAGTCTTTCCTGGACACGTGTCACTTCCCTAGGGGATTAGCACGCCAGGGAATAAATTGAAAATAAAAAAATGAGGTCCAATTTAAAAATAAAAGAAAAGGTACGAAAAGGACTAAATTGAAATAGACTAAAAATGTGGAAGGGCCTGAAGCGCAAATATACCCTTTATTGAAAACACGCGGATCCTCCGGAGCGGGTCGGGTCAACGCGCGGGTCAAGGGTGAAACGACCTGTTTTAAGCATCAGAAGCCAAGCTTAAAACGACGTCGTTTTGGGGTGTTTATAAAAGGAAAAAAAACTTAAAAAAACATTTGTAACCTCATTTAAAAAAACTTTCTCTTCTCTCTCAACTCTCTCTCAGCCTTCCCCCTCCGGTCGCAGCTCCAGCGCCAGACCACCGTGGCGGCAGTCGGTCACCGGCGATGGCGCCACTGTCCACGGTGGCTGAAAAAATTAAAAACTCATTTTTTTGTTTTTTCGACTCCTGAACCCAAAAACACTGATTTTCATCGAAATCGGCACCTCCTTGTAAAAAAAGGTACGGTTTTTATCCTTTTGCTTTCGATTTCTTTAAAAACAAATGAATAAATAAAGAAGCCGAAAAAACAACCTTTGAGAAAGACCGGTATTTGACTTGACTTTTCCTATTTTTTTATTTCTTCGTAAAAAATACATAGAATCGGGGCTTTTATAGCCCAAAAATTTCCTATTTTCTCTACTTTTACACTGTGTTGGTGTTGGTATTGGACTCTCCTAGTCCGTTTTGAAGGCAGATGTGGTGGGGGAGGGCTGATTCAAAATCGTGCGGCAACTGGATGCTGTGCTGGAGGCTGCTAGATTTTGTTTGCTGTTGGGTTTAGGTTATTTTGGGCTAGGGTTTGCAATGGGTGTTGGGCTAATGACATTTGTGCCATTTTTATTTATTTATTATTGGGTTATAATTCTGGGCTTATTTATTTGGTTTTTATATTTGTTTTTGTATTTGGTTTATTATTTTCTTTGTGTATGCAGGCCTGGGCTAATTGGGCCATTTACAGACATGTTTTGTCCAATTAGGACATCTAGCTTTGGTGGAAAACAATATGCTTTTGTGCTTGTTGATGACTATTCTAGATTTACTTGGGTTCTTTTCTTAAGTACTAAAGATGAAGTTTTAGAAAAAATCATCACATTTGTCGAAACCATTTTATAGATTTAAAAAAAAATGGGGATCGACTTTAAAAAAAGAAAATGGGAGTTGCCACCGGGAGGATCATGTTTTTTAAAAAAATTCTTCACGAATTTTTAATATTTGAAATTAAAACCTTAATTAATCAATTAGGCACCAATTTTGGGCGTTACGAGGGTGCTAACCCTTCCTCGTGCGTAACCGACTCCCGAACCCGTTTTCTCAAATTTCGCAGACCAATATCATTTTCAATGTGAGCCTATCACACCTCAATAAAAGATCGGTGGCGACTCCCATTTTTTTTTTAAAGTCGATCCCCATTTTTTTAAATCTATAAAATGGTTTCGACAGCTTGGCGACTCTGCTGGGGACATTTAGAGAGTCAAGCCACAAAATTGATTATTTTTGGTCTTATTGTCGAAAATTGAAAATTTGATTTGAAAAATTACGATCCTCTCTTTGTACTTGTTTGTATGATCACTGTAAATTAAATTTTATATCTTGGTATCATATTGCATAAAGACTGCTTAGTCTTACCCTTTTAAGTGGGAGTGAGAAGCTACTCCTTCGTGAGGTTTTCACCTCCGTGCAGGATGGTAGATCACTTTCGGGATACATCCGTACCTATGTCTTCGTGAGATCTTCATCTCCGTGCAACCATAGGAAAATGTATTCCCCTGAACTGAACTTGGTCTGTATGAGCCTATAATGAGTGACGATCGAGGATCTACTAGTTCGGGTACCTTGACTTTAGAGCCAAACCGCATGTAGAAGACCTTTGGAACCCATCCTAGGTAGAGCCACTCCAAATCCCTAGTGGTTACCGGACTAGGTACTTTTGTTTTCCTTACTTGCTTCTGTTTTATACTAACCCCTCTTGTTGTGTTTTGATTATGATTGCATTGCATTTGCATCTTAGGAAAGAGATATTGATTCAAGTCCGATTACTAAATTAGAAAGCTTGTCATGGAATACGAATTTCTTGATAAAGGGGAAAATAATAAGACTGCCTGAATATATTTTGAGAAACCTGAGAAGGGCGATAGAAGAGTTCGCGACTTTACTTCGTCGCTCGAGGGTTCAAGATGATTATCCAGGAGCCTTCGACATTCTAACTTCTTTGGAGAAGCCGGTAAGCATTACGAGGATAGGCAAACAATGGATCGCGACCAAGATCAAGAAAAAGGAGCTAGCAGTGGCATCTGTTGGAAACTAGCGAGATTTAACGTATGCATGAAGGAAGGGATCGGTGTTGTCTCTTGGAATATGAGGGCAAGGTCGTACATATATCCGCTTTATGTAAAGAAATTTTCCTTCTAGTAAAGTTTTCTAAATGTAATTGATTCAGAATCAACGTCTCTTTAGGCATTCATTTCATGCATCTACATTACATAACATCATATGCATTAAAATCCATTGAAAGAGTCTAATTGAGTAAATTTATTTCAGCTAATCTGGAAAACCAACCAACCAAACACCCTTACGGTACTCGTCGCAAAACTAAAGAAATGGATCAAAGATTAGAGAAATTGGAGCAAATGCAAAAGGATATGCAAGAACGGTTACAAGTACAAATGCAAGAGCGGCTAGATAAAATCCAAGAAGACATGATGGAAAAACTGATCAAGGCTCAAAAAGATGCAATGGCTGAATTGACCCATCTACTGACAAGCAGAGTAGATAAGGGAAAGGGCCCTATGGCCAATCCTGGAGAAGGTAATGAGGATCCGTTATATCCTCCGGGTTTTACTCCACCAAATGTACAAACTGAAATATACCCAAAAGGACTGTCTGTCACAATTAGGCCGCAACGATTACAAACTGGTGTCACGATCCCCACAATTTTCTAGGGACGATCAAGTTTAAGCCCGGGAGAAAACCTAATTAATCCTATTATTTCCGATTTTGATGAAACAGTTGAAGAAGGAAAGGCGAATGCAGAATTGCCAAAACAGTGGGAAGATAGGTATAAATGGTTGGAGGAAAAATTCAAAGCTTTGGAAAGTGCTGATGCTAATCAGGGATTTGACGCTAAAGATCCAAGCTTAGTCCCAGACTTAGTACTTCCTCCCAAATTCAAAATGCCTGAATTTGAAAAATACAATGGAACTAGCTGCCCCGAGGCTCACATCACCATGTTCTGTAGAGGGATGACTAGCTACGTTAATAATGATCAGCTGCTAATACACTGCTTCCAAGACAGTTTGGTAGGGGCAGCGTCTAAATGGTACAATCAATTGAGCCGTACCAAGATTGGTTCATGGAAGGACCTAGCACAAGCATTCATGAAACAGTACAGTCATGTGACTGATATGGTTCCTGATAGAATCACTTTGCAAAACATGGAAAAGAAGCCAAGCGAAAGCTTCAGACAGTATGCGCAGAGGTGGAGAGAAATTGCAATCTAGGTTCAGTCACCTCTCTTGGAGAAAGAGACGACATTGCTATTCATCAATACACTGAAGGCCCCGTTCATCACGCATATGTTAGAAAGTGCAACAAAAAGCTTTTCTGACATAGTTATGAATGGTGAAATGATTGAGAATGCTATAAGAACCGAAAAAATTGAGGCGGAAGAGAATAATAAGAGGTCAGCCCCAAGGAGAAGAGAAAATAAGGTGAACAACACACGTTACTCTAAATCAGTTACTATGAGTCAACCAGGAAAGGTGATTGATAATCAATAAAATTCATCAAGGCAAGATTCTGGCATGAAGACTGAGAAGTTCCAGTTTACGTCAATCCCAATATCGTACAGGGAATTGTATCAAAATTTGTTTGATGCACATTTTGTCTCCCCTTTTCATGTAAAACCTCCACAACCTCCGTATCCTAAGTGGTATGATGCGAACGCACAATGTGACTACCACGCCGGAATTACGGGACACTCAATAGAGAACTGCATTACCTTTAAAAAGCTAGTTGAAAAATTCATCAACATGGGTATTGTCAAGTTAGGTGACTCATCTAATGCAGAAAATCCGCTACCCAATCATGATTGACAATAAGGTGAATGTGATGCATGAAGAGATGTTGGGAAGCATTTACATCAGTGACATGTATGAAGACACAACTGAAGAAGGGACGTTGTTAGATGTCTGCCTTTATAAATTTAGGAGTTGGATTGCGGAAGAGACCCCTGTAGTTTTTAGAGCTTATTTAGAGTAATATTCATAACGTACTCGTTGCTTTTAGCCTAGGAGCAATGAGAAATTCTTTGTGAAATAGGCTCATGTCTGAACGTTATTATTCTAATGAAATACATCTTTATGACCATTTTTGAACCAATGTTCTTCCATTCTTTTGAATAATTATTTTTTCTTATTTCATTCTTTTGGATTTTCTTCCACATCATTCATTCATAATCATATTGTACAAATAATCATTCATAAATACATTATTTATGGATCCTCAGATATCAATGACATGAATGACACTGCTACAAACTCAAATTTCCTTTCTGAGTGAGGCATGTGAGATCTCATGACTTTGAAAATAACATAGATTGTAGCTTATCTCCGGACTTGTTGAGGATGGTAGAACAAGTGGATAGACAGATCCTACCTCACAAGGAATCATTAGAAATTGTGAGCTTGGTGAAGATTAGAATTGACCTGATTGCAAAGACGAAGCAAGACCTTGTTGAGTCACCTCTAGAGTTCGAAGATGTTTATATATGATCATACCAGAATATGCCTGGGTTAAGCGCTGATAATGAAATCTGCACAACAACACGATGACAAAAATTTACAGTGTGAACGATGCAATGAAAATTCTTTCTTGTTAACTCAGTATAGTTTTGCCCGTTTAAAGTCGAGTTTCCATCTCTTCAAGTTTTGTTGGATTTTATCCTGATTGAAGAGGAGGATCCAAAGTTTTTTATCGTAGTTTCACCCAAGAAGGCTCCATGAAAGAAGTCTGATACCAAAAGATCTTTCGCATACGAGATGAAAGTGGAAGATCTTATGTGTAAGACTTTAATGAGAAGCAATGATTCTAATCAAATGAGATACCATGGACTTGCCTAATCCCATGAGTTTAGATCCAATTTTCAAAAAAAAATCAATCAAAAAATTAAAAAAATTAAAAAAATTCAAAAAAATCAAGAAAAAAAGGAAGGGAAATCAAAATCAAAATCAAAATAAAAAATCAAAATAACAAATGAAATGAAAAAGAAAAAGGAGAGGCCAAGGCGAAAACCCGCAAAGGGCGCTTTGTGACCAAAGGTGGATTTGAGTTGAAAACCCAAAAAGGGATACTCAAATTTTGAGTGAAATGGGGCACGGACATCACCATTATCGAGGACTTCTAATGGGCATTGCTTCATTTTTGAGATCATTAGAGGCTGCTTCATATGCGAATGCCATCATATGACGATATAAAATTCCAAAGAAGATTATATTGGATAATGCGTTGAGCCTGAACAATAGCACGATAGCTGAGGTCTGAAACCAATTCAGAAGCAGTTCGTCACCGAATTGCCTAGAGATGAACATCAAGAAAATTGAAAACTGATTGAGATTTGCAAGGACTGGCATGAGAAATTACCATTTGCCCTCATCACTTGTCGAACATCTGTACTGGGGCAACACCTCTCTTTTTTGTTTACAGGATTGAGGTAGTTTTACCTATTAAAATCCCCTCTCTCCGGGTATTAGTTGAGCTAGAGTTGGAGGGATCCAATCGCGATGTGATCAGTTGGACCTAAGAAGAGGGTTAAAAGTTGTTCATCAGGGTCGGATGTACCAGAAACAAATGATACGAGCCCATAATAAATAGGGTCATCTCAGAGAATTCCACGAGAGGGCTGGATGTTGAAAAAGATCCTTCCTCAATGAAAGGATTCTAGAGGGAAATGAATGCCAAACCGGGAATGTCCCTATGTTGTAAAGAAGACCTTTTCAGAGGAGCACTGATCTTGAGTGAGATTGCCAGATCCTGTAAACTCAGATTCAGTCAAGAATTACTTCACCTGAAGAAAAAGAAGAAAGGACCAAGGTGAAAACCGGCAAAGGGCACTTTGAGTCAGAAAAAATATGAAAAATGAAAAATGAAAAAGTAAAAAATGGAGAGGCTAAGGGGAAAACCCGCAAAGGGCACCTTAGGCCAAAGGGGATTTGAGTTGAAAACCAGAAAAGGGCGGCTCAAATTGTGATCAGATTGGGGCATATGATGACCTTGCTATACCTGAATTAACAGGAATGAATATGCAACATATTGGAGCATTGACAGAGTACTGTAGACCTCTTAAACACATGTCAAACTCATAATGGTCTTCAGAAAGTTTGTACAGAGAAGCTCAAGCTGCTATATCTGGGGCACCCAATTTTCATACTATTTATGTTAAATTTGTTGTTCTTAGAATACTTCATTCTTTTCCAAGATGCACATTCCCAATCAATTTATTTATTATCCTTCTTTATCATTTTTGGTAATTTATTCCTTTCGAGCTATGCTCAGAACTAACTTTATTTTTATCCATTGTTATGACCTTTTTGCAAGCATGTTGCATTGGAATAATGATTAATGGACTAATAAAACTTTTACAAGGGAAGTTTTGCATATTACTCTAGAAGTTTCTAAATAATATAGGAGCCTGAAACAGGACTATTGTTTAGAACGCACCAGGTTTAAAGGTTGGAAATTTGAAAAGGAAGAGTCTAAATTAAGACTTTCTCTTTGGATTTTGTTGTCAAAACATTGATTGAACAAAGTGACAAGATGTCGAGTCGGTGATAGGGCTTCAATGAACAAGCAAGCAATAATCACCAAGCAATAAGAAGGGGTTTCCTTGGAGAAGAGAATCCTTTATTTGTGTATAGGCATTTGGTATGACACCCTGAGAATGGTGTAAAGGACCAAAGAGTTTCACATTCTATATCCTTGAATTGTGATAGGAAAGAATCGAGAAAATGCCAGATTTTTCTACCCTTGGGTTATAGCGGGAGAAAGATGGTACAAGTTTTGTGTCCCAGTGGATTGAACTTTGAATATCATGGTGGGGACAATATGATTAAGTGTTTCTTTGGAGATGCCAGCCGAGCAAGAAGGCGTTGTAGAACGTCAGTGATAAAGCCTTAATAAACTTCGAACAATGATGATGACATTCTGTATTCATGCAAACATCATTTATACATGCAAACATCATTTATACATACCTAGTTAGGAGCATTTGACTCTTTCTGATCATGCATCCTAATCACTAGGCATAATTAGGTTCATAAAATGAATTATACAGGTCATGTTCCCTAGAGAACAAACCGGTGAAACTATAAGTCCTAGCTCCCTGAACAGCAGTGGAATAGGCGGAATATTATAAATCCTAGCTCCCTGACTAGTAGTGGAATAGGTGGAAGACTGAAAGTCCTAGCTCCCTAAACAGCAGTGGAATAGGCGGAAGATTGTAAATCCTAGCTCCTTGACCAACAGTGGAATAGGTGGAAGACTGAAAGTCCTAGCTCCCTGAACAGTAGTGGAATAGGCAGAAGATTGTAAATCCTATGTAACAACCCGGTTTGACTCTAATCGGAATAGTGGTTTCGGGACCACAAATCCGAGTCCTAAAAATATTTCAATATTATTTTGTGTGTTTACTTTGTGTGCATTTGATTGTGTAAAATTTTCGTGTTTTAATTTTGTTGTTTGAGTGTCCGATTAAATAAAAGGATGAAAAATAAAAATTTAGGGGTTCATTATAAAAGCACCTAATTGTTGTCTTTTTAAATGGAAGGATTTATGATGCAATAAGACCATAAAGTAGTGAGTGGGTGATAATGGTCAAAAATGACCTTATATTATAAAGTTTATATATTTTGTATTAAAGGTTAATATAGTAAAATAATAATTAAATAAACATATGATATAATAAATCAATTGAAGCCATTATTTTCATTCTTCCTTTACGAAACTTAGAAAAACAAATAGGGTTTAAAAGCTTTGAGGTATTCGGTCATTAACAAGCTTAATTCAAGGTATGTTTTACTTGGTTTTGATAATTTTACGTTTTGAGATCGTTGCTTCGTGTTCTTCAAAACCCATATCTTAATTTTGTGAATTGTGGATGATTTTAAAATGTGCTATTGATGAATGCTTGAGTTTTATGATGTTAGTAGGTGAAATATGAAATATATTTGTTAGATTAATATATTTTGTAATGGAATTTTTAGTGAAATTGAGTAAATAGGGCTAAATTGTGAAATTAAATTTTTGGGGGACTAAAGTGTGAAATAAATGTAATGTGTGGACTTGTATGAGAACCATGAATATTCGGCCCTTGTGTGGTATGGGCAAATTTTGTATAAATTGTGTTTTATGCAATAGGGACTAAATTGTAAAAAGTACAAATATTAGGGGCAAAATAGTAATTTTTAGAATTATGTGTTTTTGGATTAAATTGAATGTGTTAATAAATAAATTATCTTATTTTGAATATATTTAGATCGAGAACCAAAGAAATCGGAGTTAGATCGGGAAAAGCCAAATTAGTCGAATAATCGTCAGACTTGATTTTCCATCGTCCAAGGTAAGTCTATTAGCTATTTAATGTTATTAAATCAATATATATATGCATGAATATCTATTATGTTGTTGTTGAGCTATAATTAAAATAATTTAATTGAATAAATTCAAATTATAAATGATATAAATATGTATATACAACGTTCAAATATATAGGTATATGCTTATATAAATTTTTGAACTAATTTAAAGTATGAATAGTATAAAGTTATATATATATAAATTCAAATAATTACATATGTATCTATATGTATACATATACTTGAATTTGGTTGGTTGTATGAGAGTTATATATATGTGCACTTAAGATTCAAATATATGTAAGTAAATACATGTATAAATTCTTGCTTAAATTAAAGATATGTATAGTACATATGTATACATAAGTTTGAACATATAGATGTATGTAAAAAAACATTTGGGTTTGATTAAAAGTATGTATGTTGTAATTGTACAGATAATTTCGAATAAGTAAGTATATGGAGTTGGAACATCTATATATATATATATATGAATAAGTCTTGATTATATTTTAAGGTATAAATGTTAAAAACGTACTTGGGAGTTCGAATATATCTAAATGTATATTTGTGTACAGATTCTTGAATTGAATCGAATGTATGATTCGCAAACTCTTTTGTGATTGAATATGGACTACAATGAATGTGTGTTTGCTGTTAATAAGTATTTGAGGAAATTATTCTGTATATGGGAAAATTGAGATTTTCAAGCATAGCGCTTAGCAGGCTTATTGCCGGTGAAACACTTCAGACTATATGTCTAGCAGGCTTAATGCCGGTGAAATATTTCAGACTATATGTCTAGCAGGCTAAGTGCCGGTGTACTGAGTCAGGCTTAAAGCCTAGCAGGCTAAATGCCGGTGAATCTGTTTTGAGTATGTGATTAGGTGTACAATTATATGATTTTGGATATATTTAATTGATAAGTATATTTATATATATACATTTGGCTAAGTCGTTTGATGATTATATATATATCCCTTATACAATTGAGAAATATATATATGCTCGGGATTATGCATTTGATAAATATATACTTTTAAATATTCGTACACATATTTGATTAGTAACTATATATGCATTCGAGATATATATATATATACCTTGGTTTATAAGTATTTGATGAAAATGAATGCATTCGTTCATATGTATTAGATTTGTATTGGTTTAAAGTTTAAAATGAGTATTCATACACATTCGGTTATGATATGTGTATAATATATATACATATGCTCTGTTGTATACATTCGTTGTAATGTGTTTGGTATAAAATATATATTCAATTGATTGCTTTCGGCGGTATGCATATCTCTCTATAAATGAAATGTAATTTGAGTACAATAATATATAAATATTAGTTATTCGTGTTAATTGAAATCTCAGTGAAATAGATTAAAAAGTAACTTTATTTATATATTTATATACATTTAGTTATCTTGTAGACTTACTAAGCTATAAAAGCTTACTTTGTTTGTTTTCGTCCATTTGCTTTTATAGATTTTGGAGACGCGTTCTGAGCTCGGGGATCATCAAGCATAGTCCATCACACTATCGACTTCTTTTGGTATTTTGTTAAATATTTGAACTCAATCTTATGGCATGTATAGGTTTGAGTACGATGTTAATTACATTTTGATTGTAAATTATAATAGCTATGCGAAAGTAATTAAATTTTTACGTTGTGATCAGTTTGGTTTTAAAAATGTTGAATTTGTTAGGTAATGCCTCGTAACCCTAATTCAGCGACGGATACGGGTTAGGGGTGTTACATTTTATTGGTATCAGAGCTACGGTTTAGTCGATTCTCGGACTAACGTAACGTGTATGAGTCTAGCTATACATGTCATATTTTTTATATCGAGATAGTGTGATGACTGCTAATGTCTAAAAATGTGTTTTCGTATAGTAATGGATCTCGATCGAGCCGTAGCTGATGATGTTGAGAGTATAGCGCCTGCTCCCGCGCAAGGGACAGAGCCGGTAGATTCTCGACAGACCTCGAGTAACCAGGAAGGAGAGGCTAAACAAGCCTTTTACCAAATGATGAATGACTGGTTTACTCAATATATCCGAACTAATCCGGTTGCACAACAACCTCCACCCCCGACTAATCCATCTTTGGTTCCTGTTATACCTCAAGTAAGTGATCCGATGAGATTACTTAAGCCTCCTGTTGATAAAATTCGAAAACACGGGGCCGAAGAGTTCAGAGCTACTGATGATGATGATCTTTGAAAGAAATTTCGGCTTGATAATACTATTTGAGTATTTGATGAGTTGTCTTGCACCCCTGATGAGTGCTTGAAATGTGCCATATCCTTGCTACAGGACACTGCATATCACTGGTGGAATACACTAGTATCGGTGGTTCCGAAAGAGCGAGTGACACAGGAATTCTTTCGATGAGTTCAGTAAGAAATACATCACCGAGATTCATTGATCAAAAGCGTAAGGAATTTCTTGAATTGAAACAGGTCGGATGATGGTGATGAATATGAACGGAAATTTGTGAGACTCAGAGATATGCTCGAGAGTGTGTTTCATTGAAGCTATTATGTAAAAAAGATTTGAAGATGGGTGAATGAAGATATTAAACTGTTAGTGGGCATACTTGAGATAAAGGAGTTCGTAGTACTTGTTGAACGAGCTTGTAAAGCTGAAGAGCTCGGGAAAGAGAAGAGGAAAGCTGACTATGAAGCTCGAGATTCCCGTAAACGATCATTTAGTAAATTGTTCCAGTCGACCTCAAGAAAATCCAGTGAGGATCATAGCCGATCTAAAGCTACTGTAGGGTTTCCTAAGTATGATCGAGATCGACCCCCTGTGAGTTCACGAGCTACTTCAGTTGCTAGCGTTGGTAGTGTTCAACAAAATAGATCAAAGTGCAAGCATTGCGGGAAATGGCATCCTGGAGATTGCAGATTACATGATCGATCTTGCTTTAATTGTGGTTCAAAGGATCATTTCATTCGAGACTGTCCGATGGTAGCTGAGCAAAACACTATGCAGAATACCAGACCGAGTAATGTGTCAGTACGAGGTAGACCACCAAGACATTTAGGTAATGTAAGTGGTAGTCAAAGAGGGACAAAGGACACGGCAATTCGATCTGAGGCTCGTGCACCTGCCAGAGCATATGCCATCCGTGCTCGGGAGGAGGCTTCTTCTCCAGATGTTATTACTGGTACTTTCACTCTTTATGATACTAATGTTATTGCATTGATTGATCCTGGTTCGACTCATTCTTATGTGTGTGAGACTTTAGTATTCAGTAAGACTTTGTCTGTTGAGTCTACTGAGTTTGTAATTAAAGTATCGAACCCCCTGGGCCGGTGTGTTTTGGTTGACAAAGTGTGCAAGAATTGTCCGTTGATGATTCGAGATTTATGTTTTCCGGCTGATTTGATGTTGTTACCATTCGACGAGTTTGATATAATTACGGTATGGATTGGTTAACTCGCATGATGCTATAGTAAGCGCAAGCGGAAAACTATTGATCTACTGTGTCGAATGATGAGATTATTCGGATTGAATCTAATGATCTGAATGGTTTACCAGCAATAATATCCTCGATGTCGGCTCAGAAGTATGTGAGAAAAGGTTGTGAAGCTTACATTGCATTTGTTCTTGATAGTAAAGTGACCGAAAAGAAGATTGAATCTGTGCCAGTAGTGCGCGAGTATTCAGACGTGTTTCTCGAAGAATTACCAGGTTTGCCACCTATTCGAGAGGTAGAGTTTGGTATTGAGTTAGTACCAGGGGCGACTCCAATATCGATAGCTCCGTACCGTATGGAACCGACCGAATTAAAAGAATTGAAAGTACAGTTGCAAGAGTTGACTGATAAAGGTTTTGCACGATCGAGTTTCTCTCCTTGGGTGCACCATTACTTTGTGAAAAAGAAAGACGGAATGATGAGAATGTGCATTGATTACCGGCAACTCAATAAGGTGACTATAAAGAATAAGTATCCGTTACCACGGATTGATGATTTGTTCGATTAGTTGAAAGGGGCTACTGTGTTTTCGAAGATAGATCTAAGATCAGGCTACTATCAGTTGCGAGTTAAAGACTCTGATGTGCCAAAGACTGCTTTCTGAACGAGGTACGGACATTATGAGTTTCTTGTTATGCCTTTCGGACTTACTAATGCACCTGCTATTTTCATGGATTTGATGAATCGGATCTTTAGGAAGTATCTGGATCGGTTTGTGGTGGTATTTATTGATGACATTTTGATCTACTCTCGAGACGAAAATGAGCATGTCGAACATCTGAGACTTGTATTACAAACTTTGCGAGATAAGCAGTTGTATGCAAAGTTTAGTAAATGTGAGTTCTGGTTACGTGAAGTCAGTTTTCTGGGCCATGTTGTATCAGCATTGGGTATTCGGGTTGATCCGAGTAAAATTTCAGCTATACTTGACTGGAAACCTCCGAGGAATGTTTCGGAAGTTCGAAGCTTTCTGGGGCTCGTTGGCTATTATAGACATTTTGTGAAAGGGTTCTCTATGATTGCGATCCCGATGACAAAGCTACTACAAAAAGACGTTAAGTTAGTGGTTAGGAAAGTGTCAGAAAAGCTTTGATCAGTTGAAAGTTCTTTTGACCGAAGCTCTAGTCCTAGTTCAACCCGAATCGGGTAAAGAGTTTGTTATCTATAGTGATGCATCTTTAAATGGTTTGGGCTGTGTATTGATGCAGGAAGGCAAAGTTGTAGCCTATGCCTCGAGACAGTTAAAGCCGCATGAAAAGAACTATCCGACGCATGATCTGGAATTGGCCGCTATTGTATTTGCGTTAAAAATATGGCGTCACTATTTGTTTGGCAAAAGATGTCATGTTTATTCCGATCACAAAAGCCTGAAATATTTGATGACTCAGAAAGATCTGAATTTGAGACAGCGTCGATGGTTAGAATTGCTTATTACGAGCTTGTGATTGACTATCATCCGGGAAAGGCTAATGTTGTTGCTGATGCCCTAAGTAGAAAATCATTGTTTGCTTTGCATGCAATGAACGCACATATGGCTATGTCTGATGATGATGCGATAGAAGTTGAGTTGAAAGCAAAACCGTTATTTGTTCAACAGATTTGTGAAGCTCAGACAACCGATGATGATTTAATTGCAAAACGAACTCAGTGTGACTTAAATGTTGATTCAGAGTTTCTAGTTGATACTGAGGATTGTTTGAGATTCAGAAACCGATTATGTGTTCCAAAAAATCCAGAGTTAATTCAGATGATTTTGAATGAAGCCCATAATAGTCGATATTCTGTTCATCCGGGTAGCACGAAAATGTATAATGATCTGAAACAACACTATTGGTGGCATGGAATGAAACGAGACATCTCTGACTTTGTTTCGAAATGTTTAATATGTCAGCAAGTAAAGGCCGAGCATCAGGTATCTTCTGGATTGCTTCAGCCGATCATGATACCTGAATGGAAATGGGATAGAGTTACGATGGATTTTGTATCCGGTTTACCGTTAACACCCAACAAGAAAGATGCAATTTGGGTTGTTGTTGATAGATTGACAAAATCGGCTCACTTTATTCCGATTCGTACAGATTTTTCGCTCGATAAACTTGCGGAATTGTATATTTCACAAATTGTGAGGTTGCATGGTGTACCTATTTCTATTGTTTCAGACAGAGATCCGAGATTCACATCGCGATTTTGGAAGAAACTACAAGATGCTTTAGGTACGAAACTACATTTTAGCACAGCTTTCCATCCGCAGACAGATGGTCAATCTGAACGAATCATTCAGATACTTGAGGATATGTTGAGATGTTGCATTCTTGAGTTTGAAGGTACATGGGAACGATACTTACCTTTGATTGAATTTGCTTATAATAATAGCTTTCAATCTAGTATCAAAATGGCACCTTATGAGGCTTTGTACTGTCGTAAATGTCGTACACCACTGTATTGGACCGAGCTCAGTGAAAATAAGATACACGGGGTTGATTTATTAAAGAAACCGAACAGAAAGTGAAAGTGATTCGGGACAGTCTGAAATCAGCATCGGATCGTCAGAAATCTTATGCGGATTTGAAAAGAAAGGATATAGAATTTCAGATCGGGGATAAAGTATTTTTAAAAGTCTCACCGTGGAAGAAAATACTCAGATTCGGTCGTAAAGGCAAATTGAGTCCGAGATTTATTGGACCGTATGAGATTACAGAGCGAGTTGGATTGGTTGCTTATAGATTGATGTTACCGCCTGAGTTAGAAAAGATTCATAACGTATTCCATGTTTCGATGCTCCGTAGATACCGATCTGATCCTTCACATGTGATTAGTCCGACGGAGATTGAAATTAACTCTGATATGTCATATGAAGAAGAACCGATTAGCATTCTGGCTCGTGAGATCAAAGAATTACGAAATAAGAAAATTCCGTTAGTTAAAGTATTCTGGCATAAACACGGAGTTGAAGAAGCAACTTGGGAGTCAGAAGATACAATGAAAGAGCGTTATCCAAACCTATTCACCGGTAAGATTTTCGAGGACGAAAATCCCTATGGGGGGAGAGTTGTAACAACCCGGTTTGACTCTAATCGGAATAGTGGTTTTGGGACCACAAATCCGAGTCCTAAAAATATTTCAATATTATTTTGTGTGTTTACTTTGTGTGCATTTGATTGTGTAAAATTTTCTTGTTTTAATTTTGTTGTTTGAGTGTTCGATTAAATAAAAGGATTAAATCGCGAAAAATAAAAATTTAGGGGTTAATTATAAAAGCACCTAATTGTTGTTGTCTTTTTAAATGGAAGGATTTATGATGCAATAAGACCATAAAGTAGTGAGTGGGTGATAATGGTCAAAAATGACCTTATATTATAAAGTTTATATATTTTGTATTAAAGGTTAATATAGTAAACTAATAATTAAATAAACATATGATATAATAAATCAATTGAAGCCATTATTTTCATTCTTCCTTTGCCGAAACTTAGAAAAACAAATAGGGTTTAAAAGCTTTGAGGTATTCGGTCATTAACAAGCTTAATTCAAGGTATGTTTTACTTCGGTTTTTGATAATTTTTACGTTTTTGAGATCGTTGCTTCGTGTTCTTCAAAACCCATATCTTAATTTTGTGAATTGTGGATGATTTTGAAATGTGCTATTGATGAATGCTTGAGTTTTATGATGTTAGTAGGTGAAATATGAAATATATTTGTTAGATTAATATATTTTGTAATGGAATTTTTAGTGAAATTGAGTAAATAGGGCTAAATTGTGAAATTAAATTTTTGGGGGTCTAAAGTGTGAAATAAATGCAATGTGTGGACTTGTATGAGAACCATGAATATTCGGCCCTTGTGTGGTATGGGCAAATTTTGTATAAATTGTGTTTTATGCAATAGGGACTAAATTGTAAAAAGTACAAATATTAGGGGCAAAATAGTAATTTGCCAAATTATGTGTTTTTGGATTAAATTGAATGTGTTAATAAATAAATTATCTTATTTTGAATATATTTAGATCGAGAACCAAAGAAATCGGAGTTAGATCGGGGAAAAGCCAAATTAGTCGAATAATCGTCCGACTTCGATTTTCCATCGTCCAAGGTAAGTCTATTAGCTATTTAATGTTATTAAATCAATATATATATATATGCATGAATATCTATTATGTTGTTGTTGAGCTATAATTAAAAGTAATTTAATTGAATAAATTCAAATTATAAATGATATAAATATGTATATACAACGTTCAAATATATAGGTATATGCTTATATAAATTTTTGAACTAATTTAAAGTATGAATAGTATAAAGTTATATATATATATAAATTCAAATAATTACATATGTATCTATATGTATACATATACTTGAATTTGGTTGGTTGTATGAGAGTTATATATATGTGCACTTAAGATTCAAATATATGTAAGTAAATACATGTATAAATTCTTGCTTAAATTAAAGATATGTATAGTACATATGTATACATAAGTTTGAACATATAGATGTATGTAAAAAAACATTTGGGTTTGATTAAAAGTATGTATGTTGTAATTGTACAGATAATTTCGAATAAGTAAGTATATGGAGTTGGAACATCTATATATATATATATGAATAAGTCTTGATTATATTTTAAGGTATAAATGTTAAAAGCGTGCTTGGGAGTTCGAATATATCTAAATGTATATTTGTGTACTGATTCTTGAATTGAATCGAATGTATGATTCGCAAACTCTTTTGTGATTGAATATGGACTACAATGAATGTGTGTTTCTTGTTAATAAGTATTTGAGGAAATTATTCGTATATGGGAAAATTGAGATTTTCAAGCATAGCGCTTAGCGTGCTTATTGCGGTGAAACACTTGAGACTATATGTCTAGCGGGCTTAATGCGGTGAAATATTTCGACTATATGTCTAGCGGGCTAAGTGCCGGTGTACTGAATCAAGCTTAAAGCCTAGCAGGCTAAATGCCGGTGAATCTGTTTTGAGTATGTGATTAGGTGTACAATTATATGATTTTGGATATATTTAATTGATAAGTATATTTATATATATACATTTGGCTAAGTGCGTTTGATGATTATATATATATCCGGCTTATACAATTGAGAAATATATATATGCTCTGGGATTATGCATTTGATAAATATATACTTTTAAATATTCGGTACACATATTTGATTAGTAACTATATATGCATTCGAGATATATATATATATACCTTGGTTTATAAGTATTTGATGAAAATGAATGCATTCGTTCATATGTATTAGATTTGTATTGGTTTAAAGTTTAAAATGAGTATCCATACACATTCGGTTATGATATGTGTATAATATATATATATATATATGCTCTGTTGTATACATTCGTTGTAATGTGTTTGGTATAAAATATATATTCAATTGATTGCTTTCGGTATGCATATCATCTATAAATGAAATGGGTGAGTACAATAATATATAAATATTAGTTATTCGTGTTAATTGAAATCTCAGTGAAATAGATTAAAAAGTAACTTTATTTATATATTTATATACATTTAGTTATCTTGTAGACTTACTAAGCTATAAAAGCTTACTTTGTTTGTTTTCGTCCATTTGCTTTTATAGATTTTGGAGACGCGTTACGAGCTCGGGGATCATCAGCATAGTCCATACACTATCGACTTCTTTTGGTATTTTGTTAAATATTTGAACTCAATCTTATGGCATGTATAGGTTTGAGTACAATGTTAATTACATTTTGATTGTAAATTATAATAGCTATGCGAAAGTAATTAAATTTTTACGTTGTGATCAGTTTGGTTTTAAAAATGTTGAATTTGTTCGGTAATCCCTCGTAACCCTAATTCGGCGACGGATACGGGTTAGGGGTGTTACATCCTAGCTCCCTGACCAGCAGTGGAATAGGTGGAAGATTGAAAGTCCTAGCTCCCTGAACAGCAGTGGAATAGGCGGATGATTGTAAATCCTAGCTCCCTGACCAGCAGTGGAATAGGTGGAAAACTATAAGTCCTAGCTCCCTGAATAGCAGTGGAATAGGCAGAAGATTGTAAATCCTAGCTCCCTGACCAGCAGTGGAATAGGTAGAAGACTGTAAGTCCTAGCTCCCTGAACAGCAGTGGAATAAGCAGAAGATTGTAAGTCCTAGCTCCCTGAGCAACAATGGAGCAGGTTGAAGATAGCAGATCTTGCCTTCCTGCATCGACGGCGAAGCAGATCGAAGACACAAGCCTTGCCTCCCTCGGTTGTAGTGGAGCAGGTTGAAGATAGCAGGTCTTGCCTTCTTGCATCGATAGTGAAGCAGATCGAAGCCAATGGTCATATCTCCCTGAAGTTACAGTGGAGTGGATCGAAGCACCAATTCCTATACCTCTGAAGATGCAGTAGGATAGAATGAAGCTACTTGAAGAAGAAGAGCACCAAAGGTCCAAACACGACCGGGCAAAATTGGGCCTTTAGTCTTTGCTCCGTTCCCGTTACACGACAACGAGCAAAGAGGGGCAGCTGTAGTAACCAATTTTACCCGAGCTTATTAAAACTAAAATAAAATAAAATTCAACATTTAAAGTCCAAATACATAGGCCCAGTAAACCTAAACTCGATTCTAGGCACAGCAAACCAACGCAACCCAAAACGGTGGCCCAATTACTATGTGGGTCAACAACTGCAGCAAACCCTAGCAACATTCAGCCTCCAGTGCCGCAGTCACCGGGGCCTTCCCTCACACGCGCGCCTACACGCCACGCTCATCCGTACGGTCGTACCTGCAGCACACAGACAAAGAAATAGCAAAAGAAGAAAAAACAAAATAACATAAATGAGGACTTTGTATTTTTCTATTTATTTTTTTTCTTCTGTATTTCCAGCTATATAAGCCAAGATTCAAGACCTGTATTTTTTTTGGACAGAGATTTTGTAAAGAAAAATACAAAAACAACGAAGGTGATTTCTTCGGCGATCTTTTTTTCTTTCTTTCTTTGATTTTATTCAATCCATGTTTTTTTCTCTTTTCCTACGCATAAAACGAAAAGAAAAAAAGGTAAAGGAGAACTCACCGTAGTGAACGCCGTCGGAATACCTCTTCCTTTCGTCGTAATCGGAATGGAAGAAGGTCTAAATGACGAAGGAGAGAAGGAGGGTTGCGGGGCGATTTCGAATGGCGAATGGGACTCCGACATAGGGTTTAAAGTAACCCTTATATAGCCTTGGCAACGACGTCGTTTTAATCCAGTTTTCAATGGCTCAAAAATGACACCGTATTGGCCACCACCCGGTAACCTGCGCGCGACCCGACCCATCCCGTGGGGGATCCGCGCTTTCTATTAAATGGGTTATTTGCAACCCTGGTTCTCCTACTTTTTCTAATTGTTTTAATTCGGTGCTTTTCATTTTTTTAATTTCGTTACATAACTTTACATTACTTTCAATTTAATCCATCTATCAGTTGAGGAAACATAAGCTCGAAACGGCACCGTTTTCAATGACTTGACTTGATTGCCTGGATTTGTGGGCTTAATTCCCACATTAGTCCTTTTAATTTCAAACAGATTTCAAATCAGTCCTTCTATTATTTATATTCTTAAAATTAGTTGTTTCTTTTTTCCTTATTATCATTTTTACTGTTTCTTTCTTTAATTTTATTATTATTGCTATTGTCATTTTTTATCACTATTTATTATTGTTATTATTATTATATTTGATTATATTTCTAATTGTGTTGTCTTTCCTTAAATTTGGTTTTGATTTTCGATTTAGTCCCTTTACATTTTAATTACTTAAATATTTTTATTATTATGGTTATTATTATTATTATTAATGTTACTATAACTATTAATATTATTATTTATATTAGTTTATACGTTTGTTTACCTATGTACGAGATATTATTATTTTGTTATTTATATTATTACTTTAAGTTTTGAATTACCATCATGTATTAATAATTAGTTTCATTATGCGTTTTTATGTAGTATTATTTTATGTTATAAATAAAATTATATTACCACTTTGGATTTACTATACATTTGTTTTAAAATTTATTGTGTATTATTATTTAATCCAATTATATATTACTTATTTTAAATTAACACATGTATATTATTGCATATATTTTAAATGTTCTTCTTGCATAATATTTATTGCAAAATTCATCTAAATACTATCATTCTATCTAGTGTTTATTTTAAACTCTATTTTGAGTCTATTTCATATTTAAATATACATTTATATATTATTTTAAAACTTTTGTACGTATAATTTATTCAATTATGATTTCTTCTCTTGTTATTGCTTTTAGTGTATCAACAAAATTGATTAATAACTCGTTTAATTTTTGAATGTTGTATGATCGAGATTATTGTTGCTATTCTTGTTTGAATTTATCCATTGCTTGTTTACATTATTTGATGATTTATCGTTCACTAGCATGTATCGTAATTTACGAATTATCATTTTGAATAATTTACTACCATTCAATCAGATTACATTTTATTTAAATATCAAAATCGTTTTATTCAAAAGCTTTCAAATAACGCAATATTCGAAATTTGGAATCCTCGAGAGAATAGAGCCCTAACGTATTGGGTTCCAATTTTCCTCGTTGAATCTAAATATTCGAAAATTTTATTAAATCAAAACACATAAACCAAAAACTCATTTTCGGGAATTCGATACGTCGTGTCCTAATGTATTGGATGTGACATGTCGTTTTCTCGATATGAAGATTTTTAAAAAAAATAACAAGGGCTATATTCAATGCTAGGAATTTTGAGAAATTGTGCCCTAACGTATTGGGTTTCAATTTTTCATCTGACTTAAAGCAATTGAATATCCCTTTTTAACTTCACCGCAAGAGTTTTGAAAATCAAAAGACAAGCTTATTCTCGAGGACTAAAAATGGCGTGTCCTAATGAATTGGGTGTGACATTTTATTACTCTGAGACGAGAAGGTCTTTAGCATCTGCATCGATTTATCCAAGCATCTTTTATAAAATTAACATTAATAAAAGGGAGGATCATGTTTTTTTTTTAAATTCTTCACGAATTTTCGATATTCGAAATTAAGACCTTAATTAATCAATTCGGCACCAATTTTGGGATTTACGAGGGTGCTAACCCTTCCTCGTGCGTAACCGACTCCCGAACCTGTTTTCTCAAATTTCGCAGACCAAAATCATTTTCAAGGTGAGCCGATCACACCTCAATAAAAGATCGGTGGCGACTCCCATTTTCTTTTTTTAAAGTCGATCCCCATTTTTTTTAAATCTAAAAAATGGTTTCGACAACATTTTTAAAAATGAACCAAAATGAAAAAGGTTATTCTATCACTAGTATTAGAAGTGACCATGGAACCGAATTTCAAAATCTTGGTTTTGAAAATTTTTGCAACTCAAATGGAATTAGCCATAATTTTTTTCACCTAGAACCCCTCAACAAAATGGAGTTGTTGAGAGGAAAAATAGAACTTTAAAGGAAATGGCTAGAACCATGCTTTGTGAAAATAATTTACCAGAATTCTTTTGGCCAAAAGCTACAAACGCCGCTTGCTATGTGGTTAATAGACTGATGATTAGGCCTACTTTAAAGAAAACTCAATATGAACTTTTTAAAAACAAAAAGCCTAACATTAGCTATTTTCATCCCTTTTGATGCAAAATTTTTTTTAAACAATGGGAAAGATAATCTTAGTAAATTTGATGCAAAAAGTGACAAATGAATTTTTCTTGGTTATTCTTTAAATTCTAAAGCTTATCAAGTCTTTAACAAAAGAACTTTAGTAGTAAAACAGTCTATACATGTTATTTTTATGATTCTAATCCTCCTTCTAGAAATGATTTTTGTGTTGATGATGATGATGCATAATTTTTTAATAAAGAGGATCAATCATCAAATGGAAAAATTCAAGAATAAATACAAGATGATCTAGAAGAACTTTCAATTGAGGAAAATGGAAGTCACTCATCCAAGAGAGTTCAAATAAGTGAAAGATGGTATGATTTTGGGAGTTCCATCCTAAGAGGTAATTACTAGATCTTTTCTTAGAAATATTTGTAAGTATGTTGCATTTATCTCATGCGTTGAGCCTAAAAATATTAAAGAAGCATTACATGATGAATATTGGATATTGGCCATGCAAGAAAAGTTAAATTAATTTAAAAGAAGTGAGGTATGGACCCTAGTTGATAGACCTAGTGATAAATCTACTTTAGGTACTAAATGGCTTTTTAGGAACAAACTAGATGAGAGTGGTAACATAGTGAGGAACAAGGCTAGACTTGTTGCTCAAGGTTACACTCAAGAGGAAGGGATAGATTATGATGAAACATATGCTCCCATACCTAGGATGGAAGCCATTAGAATGCTATTAGCTTTTGCATGCTTTAATAATTTTAAAATATATCATATGGATATAAAAAGTGCTTTTCTAAATGGTTTTATAAATGAAGAAGTGTATGTTGAACAACCACATGGTTTTGAAGATCTAAAATTTCCAAACCATATTTTCAAACTTTCAAAAGCATTATATGGTTTAAAACAAGCTCCTAGAGCTTGGTATAAAGTATTATCAAATTTTCTTATTGAAAAGATTTTTATAAAGGGAAGGTTGTACAAGAATTTTTATTAAAAGAAAAAACAAAGATTTATTAGTAGTTCAAATCTATGTTGATAATATTATTTTGGTTCTACTAATGATATTTTTTGTCAAGAATTTTCTAAGTTAATGCAAGGTGAGTTTGAGATGAGCATGATGGGAGAACTAAATTTCTTCTTGGATTTCTAAATCAAGTAAAAAAGGAATGTATCTTCATCAATCAAGCTAAGTACACAAGGGACATGCTCAAAAAGTTTGGGATGGACACTTTCAAACCACAAGCTACTCCAATGAGCTCTTCTACAAAGCTTGGCAAAGATGAGGAAGGTAAATGTGTTGATTTAAAATTATATAGGTCAATGATAGGCTTTTTACTTTATCTTACGGCAAGTAGACCCGATATTATGTTTAGTGTATGCTTATGTGCTAGATATCAATCTTGTCCTAAGGAATTACATTTACAAGCCCTTAAGAGAATCTTTAAATACCTTAGAGATACTTCAAATTTAGGTCTTTAATACTCTAGAGACTCATCCTTTAGCTTGCAGGCTTACTCGGATGCGGATTTTGGTGGTTGCAAATTAGATAGGAAAAACACCTCTAGTACTTGTTATTTTGTAGGCAACATGCTAATTTCATGGTTTTCAAAGAAACAAAATAGTGTTGCATTGTCCACCACCGACGCAAAATATATTTTTGTTGGTAGTTATTGTGCTCAAATTTTATGGATGAAACAACAACTTAAGGACTATAGAATTGATATAGATATCATTCCTATCAAGTGTGACAATATTAGTGCTATTTGTCAAACTAAAAATCTCATCCAACATTCTAGGATTAAACACATTGAAATTAGACATCATTTCATTAGAGATCATGTCCAAAAGGGTGAAATAGTTCTAGAGTATATAGACACCTGAAACCAATTAGTTGACTTTTTTGCAAAACCATTAGACAAAGAAAGATTTTGGACACTTAGGAGAGAACTAGGTTTAACAACCTTGCCTTGACTTTGTGTTAAAATCTTCTTGTACTTTATTTTATTATTTTATTACAAAAAACTTGTTGAGTATAGATTTCATGGCTTTTATATGCAAAAAGGTAAGGGGAGTTTCATGTAAAAAACTGATCTATTTTGACTTATTTTTTAAAAAAACTTAGTCATTTTTTTGACATATTTTTTGCTTCATGCATTCCATGCATTTTACTTGCACTACATTTTTTTTGTATATGAAATATTTAAGAATAGTTTTGGAGTCATTTTAGGACCTTTAGAAAACAATACAACCTAAAAATCTTGTTTTTGCTATTTTACTGCACCTGGAAACTAGAATGGCAATTTGGTATTGATACTTATTTAAAAATATCGATACCATAGGGTGTTTTAAATCAAACAACCCAAATTTTTTTTCACCGAAAAACCTCTCAACTTACCTCAAATTTTTTTTTCAAGTTTCTTCATTTTCTCAACAAGTTTTGATCTTTTAACATCTTCAAAACATCATTTGCTCAAGAGTTGTTCAACATTGCTTGAAGATTTTTCATTTTCAACATTTTTGACGTAAATATCTAAAACTTTCAACTTGTTGATTTTGACAAATATAGGCTGAAATCATGTTTGTTGATGGTTTATTGGGATATTTTGAACAATATACATTTTGTTTTATTGTAGGAAGTCCCCTATTCTTAAAAGTTTTAGTTTAAATTTTTTCTCAAACCCTAACACACCAAATTTTTGATAAAATTCCTCAAAGAGATTTTTTTTATTATAGTGTTTTTCTAAGTGGTTAATAGTTAGAATGGCCCCAAAGAAGCGTTATAGGACTAGTGCATCTTCGTCTAATCCATCTAGTGAGTTGGAGTCATATTTTAGCACATGTTTTTAAAACTCACACTCTCGGTATCTTTTTAACTCATATTTTGCATCAAAATCTGTATAGGAGGCTAGGAAAGTTGATATAGCCATGTTAGAGGCTATTAGCTTTGCTTATCCCCTATCTTAAAAAATTAGGGGTGGATGGCATTTTTAAGTATTTCTTCGCCAACTTATTTATATCTTGTTTGATCTTTCTTTTCAAATTCCAAACTTGAACATGATGAGTCCGGCAATACCGTTACTGCCATCACCTCATTGTTAACGGGAACTCCTATTCGCCTCACTCTTGAAGTGTTTGGCAATTATCTTCACTTGCCTTCCGGAGGTTTCTCTGATGAAAAATGGCATTTTGATCTCTCTCTTTTTATCCAGTCCAGATCAGCATCCGAACTCAATCTCCATGATCGTCTCCTCCATTTAATTCTCACTTGGAACCTAAGACCCATAAAAAAGCATGCCAAGCTTTGAAACATCAAATATTGGTCGCTCGATTGTTTTAAATCTGGTAGGCGTCGTAACCTTGTACTTGTTTAATGGCATTACAAAAGCTATTGGAAGGGGGATGAATACAAATGCCACTTTTTTTTATGGCATGTATTTGTCATACATTTTTAGGCAATTAGGTATTAGCACCCATGAAGACACCCCCGTTACTTATAACCATCTTATTAGTTATGGGGCCCTATATCATGCGAGATATCATTTCAATGATGCCACCAATACCTAGATTAAACATGACCATACGACGAATAATGAATATGACAACGTCGACGCCGCTTTTGATGATGTTCTGGCACCCGAGCTCGTTACTCCACTAACTTTTTCTTCGTATGCTACTCAACCCTCCTCCGAGGTCAATGGTGTTATCTTCGATGATATCCATTCCTTGAGCAACAACATTCGAGGTCTTAAGGAAGATGTTAACTCTCGTCTCTAGACTTTGGAGACGTAAATGACATCTCTCTTAGCCCATTTCCCTTCGACGCCTCCTTTCTCCCCTCATCATGATGATTAGACCAGCTCCAGAACATACATTTCATTTCATAACATTTGTACCTTTATTTCTACATTTATGCCTATATCTTTTTATTGCTTTCTTTTTATTTTAAGATACATTTTTTTAATTGCTCATTCAATTTAATCTATCTTTTGATGAGCTAACTTCTTTTTTCCTTGAGCTTTATGTGTCTTTTGATATAACAAAAAAGGGGAGAAGACAAGGTAAATTAAGGTAAATTGATTGATTACTCTTTGATGATAACTAAATGCAAATTTGTGTGACCAATTTTTTAAAGTAAAAGTGAATGCCAACTTGAATGAAAATTTTATTTTGGCCTCAAATTTAAAATTCCTTTTATTAAAGGGAGCAATTATTCAAAAACAAATTTACCAAATGTTTTGTTATATCAAAACGAGGAGATTGTTAAACTAAGCTTTATTTGATAAGATTTTGATATAACAAATTAAAAGTGTTTTTGAATCTAAGTTAAAATTAACAAAATAATTTTTAAATTTGAAGTCTAAGAGACAAAACTTTGAAACAATTTTAAAATCAAATGCAAATGATTTTAACCAAGTTAAAATAATTTTCAAACAAGTCAAATTTGCTCAAAGACAAAAGGTATCGATACCTTATGGACAGGTATCAATAATTTTGGAAATATCGATACCCTTAGAAAAATCGAGACCAAAAGACATTCTGTTTAAAGAAACCCTAAAAACTATAGATACCATGTTCCCGAGACCAATACTTTTTGAAAATAATTAATAAATTTCTTAAAAATGATACCAAAATAGCAATATGTTTTTCATAAACCCTACGAAGTATCGATCTGATATCGATACCAATTTCAAAAAGTATCGATAAATTTTTAAGTATCGATTATTTCATTCTAACAGTCACTGAATTAGCATTTATGACAAAAAATATCAATACCTTTTTTGGAGGTATCGATACTCGCAGTTGCAAGTGAAATAAATGCTCTGGTTTTACATCCCCAACGGCCATATTAACTTCACCAACAACCTCAAAGGTTGGAAATCTTTTAGGGGGTATAAATACCATCTTTCAAAGTCCTACAACATCTTAGAAATCACTTTCAAGCAAAACTCATCAATCAAACAACCTTAGAGCTTAAATTTTCATAGTTTTCTTACATACAATTGTGAGCTTTATCTCTATTATTTTGCTCAAGTGTATCTCATTATATTTGTACTTCAATTTGTAAACAATTTTATCTTGTAAGGATTGTTTCTTTATTTACTCATTTGTATCTTTGAGAGGGCTTGAAACTTAAGATTTGGGGTAGAAATCTTAAGGAGTTGAAAGGTTAAACCTTGTCCTCACAGGTTGAACAAATTAGTGAATTTGGCAAAATCCTTAGAGATGGAGAGCTAAGGTAGTGGAGTAGGAAATTGGGGTCGAACCATTCTAAATTCTTTATGTTTATTGTTTCATTCTTGCCTTTGCTTTCACCAATTTTTTTAAAGGCCAATTCACCCCCTCTTGCCATTTTCGATTTTCTTTATTGAGCTAACAAGGGTCATTAGGGTTTAGTCTAGAGGCCCATATGTACTAAGAACATTTTGAACTGTAGACTACCTTTAACCTTTTTATATCATTTTTTGGAAACTTAATAAAATAATTATTCAACCTACCATAGTGCTTACTAGCTTCTCTTAGACTGTCTTTGGACCTAAATAACATTCCAACTTGAAGTTTAGGATTTAGAGTTTAGAGTTTAGGAAAAAGAGTCTGGAGACTCGTTAAGAAAAAATTTTCTCAATTCATAATTCTAAGTCCATTTTACCCTTTCCGAAAAAAATTTCACACTACTAAAAAAAATTTTACCCTAAAATTACCTTTTTTACCCCTATACCAAAATTCCTTCTAAAAACCCATAAAGACCCATTTTTAAACTTTTTGTGAAAAAATTACTAAAATTACCAAATTACCATATCACATTTTTTGTTACCTTTTGAACTGATTCTTCCCACAATCTTTCGAAAAGTTTGAAAATTTTCTTTTAGTCCTTTTAAGAACCCCGTGAGAGGAACTATTAGTGGAAAAAGGCAAGAGTGGTAAGATCATTCGATTGGAAAAAGCTGAATTTGTGTGAAAACACGATTGGAGCGATTTCCTTTGGAGTGACTTGCGAGGATTTGTTTGGTAAGGAACTTTCTATCACTTTTTATTTTTTGTTACTAATCGATTGTTGAATCATGTCACAAGACTATTCTGAGTTGGAATTACAATATTTGTTAAAAGAGATATGAAGTGTCATGCGATCTCAAGCAGAGCAAATTCACAAAAGAGTAGATCGTATAGAAGCCAGACGTCAAGGAGTCAATCGTCCTATGATTCCTTTAGAAGAGATCCACATCGTGATTCCTATTCGTCAAGGAATGTGAGTCGAAGTACAGCGAATGAAAAGTTTGAAGCCTGTCGAGGTAACAAACGAAAAGGCACAACTATATCTTTAAGTGCGCCAAAGTATTTATCCACAAGGTTCAATCACGAAGAGTTGATTGTGTCTCATATGTAAATCCTTCCACTCTTACCCAACGGAAATGTTCTCATTCTAATTCTTTCATGTCAACCTCATCTTGTAACAAAAGAACGAGAGAAAAAGAAATTGCAAGAAAATAAAAAACAAGGGTTGATAATGAAAGAAAATGAGAGAAAAATAAAAGAATTTGAGAAGAAAAAAGAAATAAGAGAAAATGATATCGAAAAAGAAAAAGTGGTTGTGAGAAGAGAAGTTGAAATAAAAAGAGAGCATGAGGAAAAAGAAATTGAAATCGAAAAAGAAAAAGAATGCGAGAGAAAAAAAATAAATTGAGATTGAAGAAATAAAAGAAAGTGTGAGTGATATGAGTGACATTGTTGAAAAAAAAGTGAAGTTAAGAAATAAATGAGTGAAAAGGAGAGAAGTATTTTTATTAACCAACATACGAGTTGTCTTTATGATATCTATTCATTTTAGGTTTTTAAAGAGCCGTTGGAGGAGTTCCAACTTCATTATCTTCCCAACGAAAGGCATTTTCGCATTTGGGAGCAAAAGTACAAATGTTCTTCAAGTGTTGAATGGTAAGGAAGGTAAGGAATCTTTGGTAATTAAGTCAAGAAAATCAGTTTCAAATGTTGTTGATAGGACTGCCAATGGTTTTGCTTTCAAAGGATCTCTTTACAATAACCTGCCTTATTGCTATTCATTGAAAGATGTCGATAGCATGTTAAAACGAATTTCTCATTAAATGATTTGTGTTGGTTCAAGTGACATAAAATCGCAAATTGAAGTATCCGTTGATGTTTTTGGTCTAACTAGTTGTTTGTATGATTTGATTGTTTTGAATGATAAAGAATTTTCACGTAGAATGCTTAATTTGTTTGATTACGATGGTTATGTGAATCCTTTAAGTCATTGTGCGAGATTTTCATGTGAGTTTATGCCTATTCGAATGAAATTCAAGAGGTTGGGTTGTTTGAATGTGCGTATGCCTAAATTTTCTTTGACTAGCATGTGTGAATCATTGGTGAAAGAGAAACTTTTGTTGCTTTCAGGGACAAGTGATCAAAATCACATTTTAAAACTCGAAGATTGTTGTTCTATATTGTTTGTTTTGCATGATTATGTAAATAATTATGGCATGCTCTATAATTCTACTTTGTTGCCAATGATTAAAATTTTGATTCATATTTGAAAGGTAAGGCCAACTAATATCTTTGATCCCGGCATTGGTTTGTGTGTTCAAATTTTGGACAGAGTTTCAGAAAATTAATTTTGTGCTTAAAGTTCCCAAAGTCACTAAGTTGTTTCGTTCTTATATAGGTGACAACTTGAAATGGTACCCTTCTAAAGAGGGAGGGGTTGCAAATAATCTTCTTTCTTTTCAAACCAAGTGTGATTTTCAGGTTTTTGGAAGCGATGTTGTCGAGGGAAACGTGATCGTGAAATATTTTTCGTGAGTAAATGGCCTAACTTGAGGACAAGTCATCTTCAAGAGGGAGGGTATGATGTGATTCTGGTCACATCATGTTATGATGCATCTCAAAAAGGACTCGAAGTTGGCCCAAGCTCGAAAGGCCTAAGTGCAAGATAAAACCATTCCAAACCATGCAATTCTTACATGTGGACAATGAGGCCTAATTATTCATTTTTGTGTTGAATTTCACAGATTTTTATTATTATTATATGTTTTGTTATTACATGGTTTGTAATGTGTTTTAAACATGTTTGCCACATTTTAATATGTTCTAAAATATTATGTTTTGTTTTATTACATATTACATATTTTTTTTAGTTATGACTACTTCTTACATTTTATTTGTGTCCTAAAAGATGTGATTTAGTTATGTGTTAAGTTCGTGTCAAGTGTGTTTGTTATTTGCATGTGAGTTACTTGTCATGATAGTAGTCCATTTCTTAGTCGAGAGTCTTAGTTGATGGTTATTTATATATGTGCAGGTGCTTATTCATTTGTCTTTAGAGTGACCATTCATATTGTTAAATTCATGCACTTGAGAAGCTTCTAGAATGTTCAAGAATCAAGCCTTTAATGTGATGCATGAACAAAACAAAGGGAAGGTACTCATTAAGTTCAGTCAATGTACCAGCCCAAGCATGAATCGAATTGAGAGATGAATTTCCAAGAATCCATGTTGTCCATTCAAGTATTCAAGGGTCATTATGGTGTCAATTAAAAGAGATGCATGTTCCATGCATTTAAAAATTGGCCAAGGGGGATTAAAGGAAATTAAAGGCTGCTCCTACAATGAATTGGAAGATTGCTTCCTAGCTAAGGATGCATGCACGAATTTGATGAAGGAATATGTCTATTTGGTTTACACATGAATGCATTATGTTCATGGACAGAATTTTAATGCTTTGTGTGAACACTTTAGTTGTTAGTGTGAAAACATCTAGATGCAGAATTTGAATAGGCATTTTTGGCTCTAAAATAGTTTGTAACAAGGACGTTTTAAGGGAGACCATTTTAATACAAAAAAATTATTTGTGAGAATTTCTCTCCAAGGTTCTTAACCGAACTTATTTGAACTTGTCAAACTTCCTTCGAGTTTGTGGCATTCAACATTGACATATTACTTCCTTTACCACCCCAAAGTGTGGCGTTTTCGTTATACCAAGGTTTGAGTGTTTGTCAAAGTTATGAGAGTCGAGTTCGATTATAACTTCGATTCCATAAAATATTCAAGTGCTTTGGGTTGCGGTTCCCATCATCTTTTGAACCTATTTAAGATGATCCTTCATTCACGCAATTTTTTGAACAATCTAAGCTCGGGAAATCGCATCAGTTGCTCATGTCATTGTCTAGGTTGAACTCAACCCAATTTTGGCCATCTGAGTCAGATTCATGTGCACTATTTAACCTCCCAGAATCATCACTATCACACAATTCCCCTACTTTTATATCCTCCATGTTTAAACCTTCTAGATTAACCCTAATCCTATTAGACACATCACTATCAAACACATCAAAACCAGACATTTCTTCCTCACTCTCATTAAATTCATCATCAATTAAACATGCCAAAAAAAATTAACATCAATAAAGCCAGACAATAACCAAACAATTTAATACAACATATGCAATGATAAACAATAACCAATACAAAAACAATTTAATACAAACAGATCCATTTCTATCATGCACATGGCAGAAAATAACCAAACACTTTAACCCTAAACCTAGGCAATGGCAGACAATAACCAATTCAATATAGAAGCTAAAAAACAAATTTAATCCAAAACAGTATCATGCACATGGCAGACAATAACCAAACAATAATCACACACTTTAATCCAATTCATATTTGAAACTAGGAACAGATTTTTTGACAATAACCAAACAATAACCAAACTTGATACTGTTAGTCATAAAAATAGGAACAGATTTGTCTCTTTCCTAAGGCAATTAGTTTGCCAATGGCAGACAATAAGTTACAAAAATCCAAACATGAAATTCAGTTTTATACAAACAATAAGCATATTTCAATCAACATTTAAAATACTCATAAATCATATTTGAATAGTTATATGACATACACAGTATCATGCATATGGCAAACCATACACAGTATCTACCATTAACTTTACTAACCAAACCTTAAACCCCATGTGAATAACAAATGAAATCAAAATTTTTCATGCACGTTAATAACAACTGAAATCAAAATCTAGCATAAACCCCATGTGAATGCAACATTTTTCAAATTTTAAATCTAGAAAACTCTAAACCCAAATCCCCCTAAATCCAAAAAATCAAAAAACAAATATAGAAACTTACCCTTTGTAGTGGATGTAACAACATTGGCTGCTTCTCTTCTATTAACCATTGTGGCTGAAAACCAAAAACACTGATAGGTTTCCCTTTTGTCTTCTTTTCTCCCCAAACAAAAAATACCAATCGATTTATAACCCTTAACCTTGTTAATCAATTTTTGAATAGATTTTCTAACCCTAAACCAACCTTGTTAATCACTTTTTGAATTGATTTGTAACCAACACCTTGTTTTTGAATTTCTTTTCCTCCCTTTAATCATAATCAATTTGTTTTTTTACCCTAAACCAATCCACTTATTCAAATTTCTCCCTAAAACCATGTAAAGTTTGACCCTTCGACTGCTTCACCAACGTGGCAAGTTAACCGGCCATATTAGCTAGTTAACTTGCCACATCAGTGGTTCTATTAAGACAGTAACGGAAAATATTAATAAGTGACTGATTTGTCACTTTTTTGATAATGTTAGTAACTATTTTGTTATTTTTTGAAAGTAGAGTGATTGAATTAAAACCTGAGTGACTGTTTTGTTAGCTACTTCAAAGTGAGTGACTATTGGTGTAATTTACCCTATTTATTAATATAAGTAAAAAGTTATTTTTCCAAAAACATATTTTTATTTTTTATTCGATGAAGATTTCATTGACAACTAAGTTTTTCATATTGCGTTACAATAAGAGTAATTATATTAATGATTGCTATCATCTTCACACTTTTTAGCGTCGAGTAGACCTGATCAAGGGTTGGGTTCGAGTCAATTCGATGTAAAATTTTAAGTCATTTTTTAAGCTTGGGTCAAGCTCGAAAAATGGATCTAAATTTTACCCAAGCCCGATCTAAATAAAAAAATGTTAAGCCCGAGCCCGACCTGACCGTATTATTTTTTTAGATTATTTTTTACATAAAAATAAAGTTAAAAAATATAATACATCAAATACATTAAAAATATTAAAATAAATTTTTCCCAAAAAATTGAAAATATATTAAAAAATATTTATACTTAAATAAAACTAACATGGTTGCAACTTAGCAAGCAAATGCCTCTAAAATAGTAGCAAAATTAACAATAAAACAAGAGGTATACAATATTGAAATAATAACAGCAAAATAGTAGCAATATAGTAGTGAAATGTAGCAAAACAACAATATAACAGTAGCAAAACAACAACAAAAATAGTCAAATTCGAGTAAGGCCCGGGCCAAAAAAATTTGCCCGAGGCCCGATCTATTTAGAAAATAGACCTTAATTTTTGTCCAAGCCCATTTTTCAAACCTATATTTTGCCCAAATCCTCTCACTTTTCAGACGGGCCTGGACGGATGGCTCAACCCATGATCAAGTCTAGCATCGAGTTTCTTATAAAATATTTAAAATTTAAATGATGAAAATATAATTTTATCTTACTATTGAAGATAACATTTAATCCTAAACTTGACAATCATTGATACTGAATTGTAAAAAGTAATTTTTTTAAAAATGAATAATATAATATGAAATTATTTTAACGAAAATTTAAATGGACCTCGACACTCTTGGGTAAGGATGTCAAAACTCGAACCGCCCGATGGATTCTAAATCGATCATTTCAAAATGGAACAATTTTTTTCTTTTGAAAGGTGGATGCAAGGCAGAGTGAGGTGGATTTTTTTTCTTTTGGATAGTGGGTATGGAGGTTATGGTAATTGTTTGCCCCACCCCGACCCACTCCATTGTATGAAATTACTATTATTTTCTTGTATATATAAACTATTAAATTGGTAAAAATGTAATAACATAATATAGAAAAATTCATATATTTTATGTTTAAGTATTTTTTGATTTATTTTGAAGAATTATGTTTAAATATTTACTTGAATTTAAAAAGATTGACAATATTAAAGAAGAGTAGTAAAAATTAAATTGAAGCAGAGGAGGGTGGGGTGAGGCAATGTGAAACGAGATGGATGTTTCTAATACCAATGAAGGGGGTAATGGTTTTCAAGACTATGCATCTATAGTGGAGTAAGGCGGGTGGTGGAGCAGAGTGTGTCAACTATGGAGTGGTGGTGGATTTAGCAATATTCACCCTCACCTCACTCTTTTATCATCCCTACCCATGGGTGTCAAGTTCCATTTAAAAACGTTAGTAGACTTCTAATTTTAAAACCTATAAATAAACAATAGACTTTTTAGTTTTTCACACAAAAAAACCTTCTTCTACATTCTACTATAACCTATATAACTAAGTATCTCAAAATTCTAATTTCCAAGTATACCGTAATGATTGTCCACTTATTGAGATCTGAACAAGGACATGTTGCCAAAAATACAACAACTTTTAAGTATTCTCTTATGGCTCCAACATGTAGTAACATGGGTTTAGATTTGTCTAACAATAGAATCATTAATTTATTAAGATAAGTTGGTTTCTATCACGCTAGTTGAATTTGGAAGTTATTTTCATGCCATCACTCATATCTAATATGATTAAACGATAAAAAGACCCATACATTTTATATTCTCAATTGCAAAGTGACAATAACACTGGAAGATGTAGCATTGTTGATGAAGCTTTTAATGGACTAGTGTCCTGTAATGAGAAATTTTGAGCACAATCTACGGGAGGTCTTTTATCGAGCCTTCAAAACCTACATCAACCTTAAGTTATATTTTTAAGGGCATTGGATTAAGAAGACACGGTTAAATACTCATTTCAAGCATCTCTTAGAAAATCCAAAACCCGATGATATTGTTTTTCGTTCTAGAGCGCATATTCTTTTATTGATAGAAGGTGTGCAAATACCAGAAAAGTTTAGCAATCTAGTTCAGACCATGTACCTCTCTCATTGTTATCAAATTTCTAAATGACTGGATTATATAGTTGAGGGTTTGTCGTTGTGGCATGCCTATACAAGACACTATGCAAGGCATATAGAGTGCGGGATGATGAAGTAAATGGTTGTCTTGTGATATTATAATTGTAGGGGAGATATTGACATCATAGATTGCACCATACCTTACGAACCTCTCAGTTTCCCTCTAGTTATGCAAGGTATGTAGGGTTGGGTGATATTTTCTTTCTAATCCGACCATAAAGAAGTTTTTTTTTTCAAAACTTAGAATTTTTATTTTAGGCCAAGCTAGAGGATGTCTTTGTACTCAATTGATGCTTCAACGCTTCTAAAAAGTTTGTTTTCATATAAAGATTTGAAAAAAAAAAGGTAGGTTCTTTTTTTGTTAAAATTAGTTAATTACTTAACAAGGGATTGAAGCTAGAATATGGTGGAAGAAAAATATTTTATAGGCATTTAGCTGGTGTTTTAGTTAAAGATTCAATATAAAAAAACGTAATATGTCTAGTTTTCTTATTCAATGCATGTACTACCACTTGATGCCACTGAATTTTTTAATTTATAGTTTAGGGAAATGGGTTAAGGCTTTTTGTAGAAGGAGAAACTTTTGGTGGGTTACTTCCAATACAACAGCACTTTTACAAAGTTGCCCATTTTTGGCAAAAAAATTATACCAAGTGGCTTAGTCATGTAGATTTATAGGTTTTCACTTGTGCACGTAGCTATGCAAACCATAAAATATCACTAAGTAGTCAAATGTTAGGGATCATAGAAGCGGGTTAATGAAGTAATGGAATCTAAGCTTTAAGGTTTGTGAGCACGGTAACATGGTACATCGATCTCTATGTTTATATTTGCATATTAGACAAACATGTCCACGAAAAAGGATAATGAAATACGAAGTCAAATGCTAGGAATTAGAGAAATGGGTTAAGTTTGTAGTCACATGAGTGAACTTTTGACAACAAATATGTTTATAGATTTAAAGTTTGCATGAATGAACTTATGAATATAATTTTTGACATCCTAAAATTAATCAAACAATGTGATTCATGATCGTCAATGTAACAGCCTAATTATTCAGTGGTGTCGAAAACAGTAGTTTTGAGGCCACCAAATCCGTCGAGTAAGTTTTTAAATATTATTATTTAATATTTACGAGTCAAATATGGATTTAAAAAGGTTTTTAAATTGGTAATTTGTGTTTTATAATGATTTATTAGGTTAAATGGTTTTAGAAAGTGAGGTATCCAGACATCGTTTCTATAAACCGAGCCATAAATATTTTTATAAATATTTACGAGTGTCATTAAAGTGATATTAAAGTTTCGTTGAAATATTTTAACGTTTAAATAGTTAATTAATTAAAAAGACTAAATTGAAAAGGTGTAAAACTTATTAATTATAATATTTAAGTGATTAAATGGTTTGATTAATAAATGAGGGAGGACTTAAGAAACAATTATACCAAAATTAAAAAGATGAGGCGGCATATTAAGGAAAAACAACAAAATAAAATGATTCAATGGCAAAATTGTAATTTATTTGAAATAAAAAACAGCCATAGGAGTAGAGGTGATCATGGGTTGGGCGGCTCGGCCCGGCTCGACGCCCTCTGAAATATGGGAGGGTTCGAGTAAAAATATAGGCCCGAAATATGGGTTTGGTCTAAACGGGCCGGGCCTCGGGCAAAACTTTTATGTCCCAAGCCGCCCTGCCCGGCCCGAGTATATAATAAATATATATATTTTAAAATACATTTCCCCATTTCCCATTTCCCTAAGCTCGTGCACTGATCAAAATCCCTAAGCCCCTCCCTCCTCCCTTTTTTTCCCCAATTCGAAAATCCACCTCCACCGATCCACCATTCCACCTCCGGTCCTCCACGGCTCCACCCATTTCCAGAATCAGAGGTTAGAGCAGTGCTTCTACGTCTTCTACCTTTGAATTTCAAAGGTGAGATTGCTGCTGTTAACATTGTTAAGTTGTTAACCCTAGTTTATTCGACATGTAGTTTTTTACTTTTTACTTTTTTTATTTTTGGATGGATGAACTGATTGATCTCTGTTATATTAATATGACCAATAGGGTGCTTTGATTTTCTACCTGTAATTCATAAATTAATGTTGTTTGGATCGTTTATCCTGATAAAGGACGAATCTTTTTGGGTGGTTACGGTTAGGGTTTGGGATGTTTTGGTAATTGCTGGGGAAGGATTGGTATTTTGATAAGATGATATATGGTGGTTTTCTAATTTTTTTATTTTAAGACACTGGATCTTCGGGGGGAATTAAATCTGGAATTTTGGAATCTGTATTCTGGATTCAATGTTCAACCTTTTGAATTAGCATTGGTTTACATCTTTCACGGATGCTTAGTAAAACCCATTTTCCATGCCTTACTAATCTTGTGTCTCCCACGTAATCTGTGTAACAGCCCAATTTTGACCCTAATCAGACAAAGTGGTTTCGGGACTACAAATCCGAGTCAGAAAAATATTTTAAAACTATTTTTGGCATTTAAAACATGTGAATTACTATGTGTAAAAATTTCGTAAGAAAATTTGATCATTTGAGTGATCAATTTGATAAAAAAGGGCTTAATCGCGTAAAATAAAAAAATTAGGGATAAAATTTAAAAGCACCCAATTGTTGTTGTCTTTTAAAATGGGAGGAGTTAAGAAGAAATTAGCCCATAAATTAGATAGTGGGCGGCATATTACATTAGTGACGTTAGTATATGTGTTTTATAAATTTATATTAATAAGGTTAATTTGGTCATTTGGTAAATTAAACTTTATAATTAAAATTAAGTTAAAATTTCCTATTCATTCATCTTTTCCAAGCCGAATATTAGCTAGGAAGAACTCAACTATGGCTTTTAGGGTTTCAACAATTGTTTAGCTTGATTAAGGTATGTTCTGGTCTTGGTTTTTGATGATTTTTACGTTTTTGTGATCATTGCTTCGTGTTCTATCTAGCCCATGCTTTAATTTTAGAATTTAGTAGTTATTTTTAGATATGCCATTGATGAATGCTTGAGATTTTTGTTAGTTGATGATGAAATATGAAAGATAGGTGAAAGATTAACATGTTTTGTCTTTGAATTTTTGGTGAAATTGAGTAATTAGGGCTAAATTGTGAAATTAAATTGTTACGGGGCTAAAATGTGAAATAAATGAAATGTGAGGACTTGTATGAGTACTAGGAATATTCAGCCCTTATATTGTGTGGGCAAATTTTGTGTATTTTCTGTTTTATGCAATAGAGACTAAATTGCAAAAAGTGTAAATGTCAGGGGCAAATTGGTAATTTGCCTATTTATGTGTTTTTGGACTAAATTGAATGTAATTATATTTAAACTAGCTCATTTTGAATATATTTAGATCAAGAACCGAAAAAATCAGAGTTAGATCAGGGAAAAGCTAAAGTGGTCGATTAATCGTCTGGTTTTGACTTTTCACCGTCCGAGGTAAGTCTATTAGCTATTTAATTTTATTAAAATAGTTTATATGTATGAATTTCAATTATAATTATGTTGAGTTAAAATTAAAAGTATAAAATTGAATGGAAAGTATGAAAATTATGTAAATATATGTGTTAGGTTCGAATGAGTATGAAAATACATATATATATATATATATACATCAATGACCTTGTAAATAATTTAGGTAAGGAACTTTACAGTATGTGGTACATTCGAACCTAGATATGTAAATATGTGAATAAAGTTTGAAGTCAATTAATGTTGTTTGTTATATATGTTTACATTATGTTCGAATGAATATCTAAAGATATATATATATTAGTATCAAATATTTGTATAAGTTGGATGGAATAAGCATGTATATATATATATATGAATAAATACTTGTAATGAGTATAAATATGCAACTATATTTATATATATATATGTGTGTATTAGTTTGAATATGTATACGTATAATGTATAAAGGTACAAGTCCTTGTTTGAAATTAAATATAGAATTATATAAATATATTTGTTAGATTCAAATTATATATATGTATATATAAGATCTTGATTTGAATTCATTATGGATTTATTTATGTATTTTATAAATTGAATATGTATATATATGTACATGTATAATTTCTTGTGTCGAAGTTAGGTTGGAATTATATATGTACATATGAGGTCAAATGTATATGTATATATATGTGTAAGATTTGTATTGAATCAAACGTATGAAATGGTTAGCTTAGTTTATTATAATATATTCAAATGTTAAATGTATATTATTTAAGTATAATATAAGTTGAATATTATGATAGTAGTATTAGAAATCTATATTATAAAGATATATAAATATATGTATTCGATTGAATCATTGAAATAGTAAGTTGGAATTGATGATCGAGCTTATTATATATCCATGTGTATCAAAGAATATGAGTTATGAATTTTAAGTTGAATCTATATACAGGGATTTTGTATGCATATATAGTTCGAAAAATGAACTATATCTTATGTAAATTGATTGTTCAGGCTCAGTGCCTAGTAGGCTTATTGCCGATGAAACCATTCAGACTTTACGTCTAGCAGGCTAAATGCCGGTGAAACAATTCAAACTATAAGTCTAGCAGGCTTAAAGCAGGTGTACTGAATCAGGTTTTAACCTAGCAGGCTAAGTGTCAGTGAATCTGTTAGATTATGTGTGTACGTGCACTTGATATGTCTATGATTTTTTTTAATTATAGGAAATTGATGAAACATAATTATTCAGTTCTTACATGTTTGGTGAGTATATACAAACATTCGGGTTTTGCATTGGTTAAATATAGTTGTATGCATTCGGTATATGCATTTAACAAAGGCATATATATAAATACGGTATATGCGATTGTTGAATTTATAAAATGCATATGGTAATATGCGGTTGTTAAATATACATACAGTGAGCCTATGTGTTTAATAATTATTTATGTATGAAATTGAGAGTTAAATATAAATGTATTCATTTATAAGTATACTGAAAAAATAGTATGTATACATATTCGATTATATGTATCAACAATGTGTTTGGGTATAATTTCTAATGAGTATATATGTATATAAACAGATTTGAATTGTGTTTGAAATATATAAACATGATCGATTTTATGCACATGTTAAGTACATATGTGCATTCGGATGTATGCATGGGACAAATGTGTATATACATTCGGTTTTAATTGTTGATTTATGTATGCATTTTTCTATAAGTATTTGTTAATATATAAGGTGTTTACGAATTCACTAAGTGTGCCAGGAAATTTTATAATTTTTTTATATATATATTTTTGTTATGCTAAAGCCTTACTAAGCTCTAAATGCTTACTTCGTTTGTTTATGTCTTTCTGTTTTATAGTTTTAAAGATCAAGTTTCAAGCTCGAGGATAGTCAGCAAGTTAATCACCCTATCTATTGTCTCGGTATTTTTAAGTGTTTAAATTTTAACTATGGCATGTACAGGCTAGATAAATGCTTTGAAGGTTGTACTTTGTTATTTTTGTATGTGAATTTAATAGCCATACGAAAATGATTTATTTCCTTATGGATTTGTTGGATTGTAATGTCTTTATTTTGTTTTGAATGATCTAAGTAAAGCTTATAGTATGTTATATATATTATTAAATTATGTTTGTTAAATTTTAAATACTTATTTATACACCATGTATATGATTTGATTTTTAAATGGTTGGGTTTTTTTCAGTAATGCCTCTTAACCTTAATTCGGCGACAGATTCAGGTTAGGGGTGTTACATTTGATTGGTATTAGAGTTACGGTTTAGTCGGTTCTAGGACTAACGTTGCGCGTGTGAGTCTAGCTGTACATGCCATATTTTATATTCCGATAGTGTGATGACTTCTGACATCTGAAAATATGTTTTCGTATAGTAATGGATCCCGATCGAGCTATGGCTGATGATGTTGAGAGTATAGCGCCTGTTCCCGCGCAAGGGGCAGAGCCGGTAGATTCTAGACCAACCTCAAGTAACCAGGAGGGAGAGTCTAAACAAGTTTTTTTTAAATGATGAACGACTAGTTTACTTAATATATCCGTACAAATCCGGCTGTGCAACAACCTCTACCCCTAACTAATCTATCTTCGATACCTGTGATACCTCCGATGATTGATCCGATGAGGTTAAGTAAGCCCCCTATTGATAAAATTAGAAAATATAAGGCCGAAGAGTTCAGGGATACAGTTAATGATAATGCTAAGCGGGCTAAATTTTGGCTCGAAAACACTATCCGTGTATTTGAAGAACTGTCATGTACACCCGACGAGTGTTTGAAATGTGCCATATCATTGTTACGCGATTCTGCCTATCATTAGTGGAACACTTTAGTGTCAGTCATACCGAAAGAGTGTGTCACCTGGGAATTCTTTCAAACTGAGTTCCGTAAGAAATATATCAGTCAGAGATTCATTGATCAGAAACGTAAAGAATTTCTTGAACTTAAATAGGGTCGTATGACTGTCACTGAATATGAGCGGGAATTTGTGCGACTTAGTAGATATGCTCGAGAGTGTATGTCAACCGAAGCTATTATGTGTAAGAGCTTTGAAGATGGGCTGAATGAAGACATTAAACTGTTAGTTGGCAAACTTGAGATTAAAGAGTTTGTGATACTTGTTGAACAAGCTTGCAAAGCCGAAGAGCTCGGAAAAGATAAGAGAAAAGCTAACTTTGAAGCTAGAGATTTTCGTAAAAGAACATTCAGTAAATCGCTCCAGTCTACCTCAAAGAAATTCAGAGAGGATCATAGTCGATCTAAAGCTACTGCAGGCTTTTCTAGACGAGATTGAGATCGACCTCCTGTGAGTTCACGAGCCACTTCAGTTGCTAGTGTTGGCAATGTTCGACAGAATAGATCAGAGTGCAAGCATTGTGGTAAATGGCATTCTAGAGATTGTAGATTGCATGATCGGTCTTGTTTTAAGTGTGGATTGAAAGATCATTTTATTCGGGAGTGCCCGATGATAGCCGAGCAAAACACTGCTCAGAGTACGAGACCGAGTAATATGTCAGTGCGAGGTAGACCACCCAGACGTACAGGCAATGTAAGTGGCAGTCAGAGAGGGACAAAAGATACAGCAGTTCGATCTGAGGCTCGTGCACCTGCCAGAGCATACGCTATACGCACTCGTGAGGAGGCTTCTTCCCCAGATGTCGTTACTGGTACTTTCACTCTTTATGATAATAATGTTATTGCATTGATTGATCCTGGTTCGACTCATTCATATGTGTGCGAGACTTTAGTATCCAGTAAGACTTTGCGTGTTGAGTCAACTGAGTTTGTGATTAGAGTATCAAACCCCCTAGGCCGATGTGTTTTGGTTGACAAAGTGTGTAAGAATTGTCTGTTGATGATTCGAGATTCGTATTTTTTGGTTGATTTGATGTTGTTGCCATTCGACGAGTTTGATATTATTCTGGGTATGGACTGGTTGACTTTACACAATGCTGTGGTTAGCTGCAAAAGAAAAACTATTGCTTTAAGATGCCAGAATGACGAGATTATTTGGATTGAATCTAATGATCTGAATGGTTTATCGGCAGTGATATCCTCGATGTTGCCTCATAAGTATGTAAGAAAAGGTTGTGAAGCTTACTTTGCATATGTTCTTGATAGCAAAGTGACTGAAAAGAAGATTGAATCAGTACCAGTTGTGTGTGAGTATTCGAATGTGTTTCCCGAAGAATTGTCGGGTTTGCCACCTATTGGAAAGGTAAAGTTTGGTATTGAGTTAGTACCGGGGATGACTCTGATTTCGATAGCTCCGTACCATATGGCACTGACTGAATTAAAAAAGTTGAAAGCACAGTTGCAAGAGTTGACAGATAGAGGTTTCAGACAACCGAGTTTCTCTCCCTGGGGTGCGCCAGTTCTATTTGTGAAAAAGAAAGATGGAACGATGAGAATGTGCATTGATTACCGGCAGCTCAATAAGGTGACTATAAAGAATAAATATCTATTGCCGTGGATAGATGATTTGTTCGATCAATTGAAAAGGGCTGCTGTGTTTTGAAAGATAGATTTGAGATCAGGCTATTATCAGCAGCTGGTTAAAGACTCTGATGTGCCAAATACTGCTTTTAGAACGAGGTACGGACATTACGAGTTTCTGGTTATGCCTTTTGGACTTACAAATGCACCTGCTGTTTTCATGGATTTGATGAATCGGATCTTCAGATAGTATCTGGATTGGTTTGTGGTAGTATTCATTGATGACATTCTGATCTACTCTCGTGATGAAACTGAGCATGCTGAACATATGAGACTTGTGTTACAAACTTTACGAGATAAGCAGTTGTATGTAAAGTTTAGTACATGTGAGTTCTGGTTACATGAAGTCAGTTTTCTGGGTCATGTTGTATCAGCATCGGGTATTCGGGTTGATCCGAGTAAAATTTCAGCTATACTTGATTGGAAACCTTCGAAAAATGCCTCTGAAGTTCGAAGTTTTTTGGGACTCGCTGGTTACTATAGACGGTTCGTGAAAGGTTTTTCTATGATTGCGACTCCGATGACCAATTTGTTACAGAAAGATGTTAAATTTTAGTGGTCAAAAAAGTGTCAGAAAAGCTTCGACAAGTTGAAAGCTTTGTTGAATGAAGCTCCAGTATTAATCCAGCCAGAATTGGGAAAAGAATTTGTTATTTACAGTGATGCACCTTTAAATGGTCTGGGTTGTGTATTGATGCAGGAAGGTCAGGTCATAGCTTATGCTTCGAGACAACTAAAACCGCACGAAAAGAATTATCCAACACATGATTTGGAGTTGGCAGCTATTGTATTTGCATTGAAGATATGGCACCATTATTTGTTCGGTGAAAAATGTCATGTTTATTCTTATCACAAAAAGCTAAAATATTTGATGACTCAGAAGGATCTGAATTTGAGACAGCGACACTGGTTAGAGTTGCTAAAAGATTACGAGCTTGTCATTGATTATCATCCAGGAAAAGCTAATGTTGTCGCTGATGCTTTAAGTCAAAAATCATTGTTTGCTTTGCATGCATTGAACGCTCATACAGCTATGTCTGATGATGGTACGATAATAGTTGAGTTGAAAGCAAAACCGCTATTTGTTCAACAGATTTGTGAAGCTCAGAAAGCCGATGAGGAATTAATTGCAAAACGGGCTCAGTGTGACTTAAACGTTGATTTAGAGTTTCATGTTGATTTAGATTGCTTGAGGTACAAAAACCGATTATGTGTTTCAAAAAATTTAGAGTTAATTCAGATGATCTTGAATGAAGCTCATAATAGTCGATTATCCATTCACCCAGGTAGCACGAAAATGTATAATGATCTAAAACAACACTATTGGTGGCGCGGTATGGAACGAGACATTTCTAAATTTTTTTTGAAATGTTTAATTTGTCAGCAAGTAAAAGCTAAACATCAGGTACCTTCTAGGTTGCTTCAACCGATCATGATACCTGAATGGAAATGAGACAAAGTCACGATGGATTTTGTATCTAGTTTACCGTTGACATCGAGCAAGAAAGATGTTATTTGGGTTGTTCTGGATAGATTAACTAAATCGACACATTTTCTTTCGGTTCGAACAGATTATTCACTTGATAAGCTAGCTGAGATATACGTTTCACATATTTCGAGATTGCATGGTGTACCTATTTCTATAGTTTCAGACAAAGACCCGAGATTCACATCGTGGTTTGGAAGAAACTGCAAGATGCTTTGGGAACGAAACTACACTTTAGCACAGCTTTTCGTCCCCAAATAGATGGTCAGTTCGAACGAATTATACAGATACTTGAGGATATGTTGAGATGTTGCATTCTCGAGTTTGAAGGTACATGGGAACAATATTTGTCTTTGATTGAATTTTCATATAATAACAGCTTTCAGTCTAGCATCAAAATGTCACCTTACGAGGCTTTATACGATCGTAAATGTCGTACACCATTATATTGGACCGAGCTTAGCGAGGATAAGATACACGGGGTTAATTTGATTAAAGAAACTGAGCAAAAAGTGAAAGTGATTCGGGATAGTTTGAAGGTAGCATCGGATCGTCAAAAATCATATACAGATTTGAAAAGAAAAGATATAGAGTTTCAAATTTGGGACAAAGTGTTTTTGAAAGTCTCGCCATGGAAGAAAATACTCAAACTCAGTTGTAAAGGTAAATTGAGTCCAAGATTCAGTGGACCTTATGAGATTATGGAGCATATTGGGCCGGTTGCTTATAGATTGTTGTTGCCACCTGAGTTAGAAAAGATTTACAATGTATTCCATGTTTCGATGCTTCTAGATACTGATCTGATCCTTCACATGTGATTAATCCGTCAGAGGTTGACATTAAAACTGATATGTCATACGAAGAATAACCGATTAATATTTTGGCTCGTGAAGTTAAAGAGTTACGAAACAAGAAAATTTCGTTAGTTAAAGTACTGTGACATAAACACAGAGTCGAAGAAGCAACTTGAGAGCTAGAGGATGTAATGAAAGAACGTTATCCAAACCTATTCACCGATAAGATTTTCGGGGACGAAAATCTCTAAGGGGGGAGAGTTGTAACACTCCAATTTTGACCCTAATTGGACAAAGTAGTTTCGGGACCACAAATTCGAGTCAAAAAAATATTTTAAAAGTATTTTTGGCATTTACAATATGTGAATTACTATGTGTGAAAATTTCGTAAGAAATTTTGATCGTTTGAGTGATCAATTTGATAAAAAAGGCTTAATCGCGTAAAATAAAAAAATTTAGGGGTCAAATTTAAAAGCACCCAATTGTTGTTGTCTTTTAAAATGGGAGGAGTTAAGAAGAAATTAGCCCATAAATTAGATAGTGGGCAGCATATTACATTAGTGACCTTAGTATATGTGTTTTATAAATTTATATTAATAAGGTTAATTTGGTCATTTGGTAAATTAAACTTTATAACTAAAATTAAGTTAAAATTTCCCATTCATTCATCTTTTCCAAGCCGAATATTAGCTAGGAAGAACTCAACTATGGCTTTTAGGGTTTCAGCAATTGTTTAGCTTGATTAAGGTATGTTTTGGTCTTGATTTTTGATGATTTTTACATTTTTGTGATCGTTGCTTCGTGTTCTATCTAGCCCATGCTTTAATTTTAGAATTTAATAGTGATTTTGAGATATTATATTCATGAATGCTTGAGGTTTTTGTTAGTTGATGATAAAATATGAAAGATAGGTGAAAGATTAACATGTTTTGTCTTTGAATTTTTGGTGAAATTGAGTAATTAGGGTTAAATTGTGAAATTAAATTTTTGGGGGACTAAAATGTGAAATAAATGAAATGTGTGGACTTGTATGAGTACTAGGAATATTCGGCCCTTATATAGTGTGGGCAAATTTTGTGTGTTTTGTGTTTTATGCAATAGGGACTAAATTGTAAAAAGTGTAAATGTCAGGGGAAAATGGTAATTTTCCTATTTATGTGTTTTTGGACTAAATTGAATGTAATTATATTTAAACTAGCTCATTTTGAATATATTTAGATCAAGAATTGAAGAAATCAGAGTTGGATCGGGGAAAAGCTAAAGTTGTCGATTAATCGTCTGGTTTTGACTTTTCACCGTCCGATGTAAGTTTATTAGCTATTTAATTTCATTAAAACAGTTTATATGTATGAATTTCAATTATAATTATGTTGAGTTAAAATTAAAATTATATAAATTGAATGGAAAGTATGAAAATTATGTAAATATATGTGTTAGGTTCGAATGAGTATGAAAATACATATATATATATACATCAATGACCTTGTAAATAATTTAGGTAAGGAACTATACAGTATGTGGTATATTCGAACCTAGGTATGTAAATATGTGAATAAAGTTTGAATTGAGTTAATGTTGTTTGTTATATATGTTTACATGATGTTCGAATGAATATATAAAGATATATATATGAGTATAAAATATTTGTATAAGTTGGATGGAATAAGCATGTATATATATATATGAATAAATACTTATATTAAGTATAGATATGCAATTATATTTATATATATATGTGTGTATTAGTTTTGAATATGTATGCGATAATGTATAAAGGTACAAGTCCTTGTTTCAAATTAAGTATAGAATTATATAAATATATTTGTTAGATTCAAATTATATAAATGTATATATATATATAAGATCTTGATTTGAATTAATTATGGATTTATTTATGTATTTTATAAATTGAATATGTATATATATATATGTACATGTATAATTTCTTGTGTCGAAGTTAGGTTGGAATTATATATGTACATATGAGGTCAAATGTATATGTATATATATGTGTAAGATTTGCATTGAATCAAACGTATGAAATGGTTAGCTTAGTTTATTGTAATATATTCAAATGTTAAATGTATGTTATTTAAGTATAATATAAGTTGAATATTATGATAGAAATATTAGAAATCTATATTATAAAGATATATAAATATATGTATTCGATTGAATCATTGAAATAGTAAGTTGGAATTGATGATCGAGTTTATTATATATCCATGTGTATCAAAGAATATGAGTTATGAATTTTAAGTTGAATCTTTATGCAGGGATTTTGTATGCATATATAGTTCGAAAAAGAACTATATCTTATCTAAATTGATTGTTTAGGTTCAGTGCCTAGCAAGCTTATTGCTGGTGAAACAATTCAGACTATAAGTCTAGCAGACTTAAAGCCGGTGTACTGAATCAGGTTTTAACCTAGCAGGCTAAATGCCAGTAATCTGTGAAATTATGTGCGTACATGCACTTGATATGTCTGTGATTTTTTTTAATTATAGGAAATTGATGAATCATAATTATTCAGTTCTTACGTGTTTGGTGAGTATACACAAACATTCGAGTTTTGCATTGGTTAAATATAGTTGTATGCATTTGGTATATGCATTTAACAAAGGCATATATATATATAAATACGGTATATGCGATTTTTGAATTTCTAAAATGCATATGGTAATATGCGGTTGTTAAATATACATACAGTGAGCCTATGTGTTTAATAATTATTTATGTATGAAATTGAGAGTTAAATATAAATGTATTCATTTATAAGTATACTAAAAAAATAGTATGTATACATATTCGATTATCTCAGATCACTATGTGTTTGGGTATAATTTCTAATGAGTATATATGTATATAAACAGATTTGAATTGTGTTTGAAATATATAAACATGATCGATTTTATGCACATGTTAAGTACATATGTGCATTCGGATGTATGCATGGGACAACTGCGTATATACATTCGAATTCACTAAGTGTACCAGGAAATTTTATAATTTTTTTATATATTTTTTTGTTATGCTATAGCCTTACTAAGCTATAAAAGCTTACTTCTCTTGTTTATGTCTTTCTGTTTTATAGTTTTAAAGATCAAGCTTCAAGCTCGGGGATAGTCAACAAGTTCATCACCTTATCTATTGTCTCGATATTTTTAAGTGTTTAAATTTTAACTATGGCATGTACAGACTAGATAAATGCTTTGAAGGTCGTACTTTGTTATTTTTGTATATGAATTTAATAGCCATACGAAAATGGTTTATTTCCTTATGGATTTGTTGGGTTGTAATGTCTTTATTTTGTTTTGAATGATCTAAGTAAAGCGTATAGTATGTTATATATATTATTAAATTAAGTTTGTTAAATTTTAAATATTTATTTATACACCATGTATATGCTTTGATTTTTAAATGGTTGGATTTTATTCAGTAATACCTCGTAACCTTAATTCGGCGACAGATTCGGGTTAGGGGTGTTACAATCTGCACGTTGGTCATTGTATGGATGTCGTAAGGGCCCCTCCTCCTCTTTGCCTGCTTAGTCTTAAGTTGATTTTTTGCAATATCAAAGAGAAAGAGTTTTCTTCTTTCGAAAGTGATGCTAGTGAGGATAAAGACATGATCATCACACTCCCAAAAATCAAAGAGTTGAACTTGAATGTGATTAACAACATATGGAAGTAAGACTCCCCATCTTGTGATATGTGACTCCTTGTTGTTACAAAATGTTGAACCGTCTGAAGAAAAGTATGAAGATAGCCTTTAATTGCATGAAGTTGGGCTAATTGGACAAAAACAGTGGTTCAAGAGTGACACACAGTTGAGATCATGTTCAAAATGAAAAGCCAGGTGGTGAGGTATTTTAATCAGGTTCTTAAACGGAAATTTCATGTGTGCAAATATTAAATATTGACTTTTCAAGGACTTGTGAGATTTTTATGGTTTTAGATGCAGGGGATTATATTTTCTGCATTCTTTGTTTTTTAGACAATTTAAACCTGCTAAGAGGAGACTTTTTCAGCCTTCTTTTCCTCACATATATAATAATGGTGATTCATGTGCCATTTGGTTTAACAAAGCTGAATATTATGCATTAAGTTTGGATTGCAGATAGAATTGTTGATCTTCTTGGCAGTCAATGTTCTTTGCAACCCAAAATATGTAATATAATATATTAGCCTGCTTTATTTTCCATTATCATGTCAAGAGGTATTTACTTTACAGAGTTGAATACTCATTTTTCTTTGCTGGTAGCATTCTATTCTTTAGTTTGCAAGTTGCAGTCACACGAACAAAAACGACCCTACTTATTATTTGCGTAAGTTTTATGCCTCATTTATCTGCTGACTGCTGTAGAAAAAAATGGGCTGGGCTGGGCTGGGCTAAGCCGGGCCTGGGCTTAGGAATTTTTTCTCGAGCCAGACCTGAACAAAATTTTTGGCCCATATTTCGGGCTGGATCGGTCCTAGGGCCTAGAAAGCGGGCCAAAAAATTTTTTTAGGATCAGCTCGGCCCAGCCCATGATCACCTCTACAAGGAGAAAGAGCTTAAGCTAGTTTTTCATACTTTTGCTTCATGTGAGTTCAATTCTTAACCGTTTCTTGTAATTTTTGTGTTCTTGAGATTGTTACAATTAGGTCCAACTAAACCATACCTTTGTTTTTTATTTTATTAAAAATTTTGGAAGTTTCCATTGATAAATATTAGATGTTTTGGATGAACAACATGAATTTAGAGCTTGGATTATGTTGTATGATGATTTTATAAAGTGATTTTGTTAAATATTGATTTTAGGATTAAATTGTGAAAATGTTAAAATATTAGGGTTTGATAGTGAATTTTGGTTTATTAAGGGCTGTATGTAGGCCTATAACATTTTGATAGATTATTAATTGAGAAAATTAGTTAATTTGATAGATTAACTAATTAAGAGATTAAATTGCAAAAATTGTAAAAGATTGGGATAATTGTGTAAATTTGCAAAATAAAAGGGATTAATTGTGAAATGAATTGGAAATGGAATATATGCTAACAAATGAATAATTTTATATTTTATATCAAGATCCGATAGATACTCATGAAAAGGAAAAATAGCGAAATAGTCTCTAAACTTACGTAATTACTACAATTCAAGATGTAAGTTCGCAATGCGGTTAAAATTTAATAGTTATATTAACTTGATGAATGGTATTATGCATTTATTTATTGTTGGAAATGAATTATTGTTTGAATAATAATATTGAATTGAATATGCAGTTTGAGTTGAACGCGGGATTTGAGTATATTTGCAATTCGGTGTATTATGGTATTAGAGGGAGATATCAACATTTTACCCAAGTAAACTAAGGTTCAGCATTTGTTGCGAACTCTCGTGTTTTACTTTCTGTTTGGCCTAATTGGGTGGATTAGATCTTATGAGCTTCTTTTCAGCTCTTACGAGCTTCTGTTCAGCTTTCGAGCTTCTGTTGGTGTATTTGGGAGGACCAGCTCTTATGAGCTTCTGTTGACGATGTACTCTTATCCGTAAGTCATTTTTTGAATAGAAAAATTTCGGTAAAGTGATTTATTAAATAAATTAGAAAGACATGTTATTTGTTTTTATATTGATTTGAATACGGATGTATTTATCAATTGAAGTTGTGAATGACAGGGAATTGGCATGAATGATTTTATTTATTTGACTTGTTATAGTTAGTTCGGTAAGATTTTTGTTTAAACCTTTGAACTTACTAAGTTTCATTAAGCTTATTTTTATTGATTAATGTTATTGTAGATTTTCGGAAGGTTGTATGATCGAACCAGCACTCAAGTCACACTATCCAGCTTATCTTGGTAGTTTTTGAAACATTCAATACGGTTTATATGGCATGTATAGAATTTTATACGAACTTAGTTAAAGTCAAGCTTATGTATATATTATGAATAATATTTTGTTTATATAACCAACTTTCATATTGGTATGAAATTAAGGTATGATTGTGATATTATAAGTGATATATGTATGTATGTAATTGAGTCATAGTAAACTTTGGTAACTTGGTTATATAAATTAATTAGGTAAGGTTGGATACTTGGTTGAAATGTTTTTAAGTTGATATTTGAAATGACTAAATGTTTAATAGTTGTGTGTGGTGATAATACGTGTTTGAGACTTGATTTTTAGCTTGTTTTGTATGTCTTGTTATGGCTTATTGACGTCTGAGAAATGTGTCTTAGAAAACGACCTATTTTCATTCACACGGGTAGAGACACGGACGTGTGTCTCAGCCATGTATGACACAAGGCCTAACACACGGGCGTGTGACTTGGCCGTGTGACCCAAGTCGGAGAGTTACACGATTATGGACATGAGCTAGACACGGCCGTGTGTCCCTATTTCAAATGCCCACACGGCCTGAGACACGGGCGTGTCTCCTGACCCTGTGAGTCACACGGCCTAAGACACAGACTTGTCTCCTGACCATGTGAGTCACACGGCCTGGCCACATGGCCGTCTGACCACTGTAGCTTTGAAAATGTTTGCTGAAAAATTCTTTGAGTACCCGTTTTTGTAATAGCCCGATTCTGGGGCCTAGTCGACACAGTGGTTTCGGGACCACAAATCTGACGAGAGAAAATATTATTATTATTATATTTTTATGATCTACAATTTCACGAAAAAATTTCGTAAAAATTTCGTTAGAAAATTTCGACGTTTGGGCACTCAATTTAGTCAAAAGGACTAAATTGTAAAAAATGCAAAAGTTAAGTTCTACATGTTAGAAGTGTCTAATTGTTATGAAATTATAAATTGGTGGTCCTTATATGGTAATTAGACCATTAGTTAATTGATGGACAAAAATAGACATAATAAAAGGGTGAAATAGAATTTTTTTTAAATGGTGGCATTTTAGTCATTTAGTAATAAAAAGAATTAAAAAGGGAAAAAGATGGCAAAATGTGCTCATCTTCTCCATGGTGAACGAAATCAGCAAGGGGGAAGCCATAGTTATGGTTTTTAAGCTTCCAAGCTCAATAGTAAGTGATTCCAAGTCTCGTTTTTAATGTTCTTTACGTTTTTAGAGTCCCGATAGCTTAATTTAGCTTATTCTAGCAATAATTTAACCTAGGGTTTATATTTGGAAAAATAACCATAGGTAAAAAGTGTTTATTTTTCTGTTTTATGGTGGAATATGAAGCTAGAAATTATGTTAAACAACTTTTGCTAAGCGATTTTAAACGAAAACGGGTAAATTGACATAATCGGTAAAAATAGTTAATGTTCAAAAGTATGTGTTAGAGTGAGAATTTGATGTTTCCATAGAAGGGAAAAGTGTTTAGCATGTTGTAAAACATAAGAATAAGAGATGAAATTTAATTTCTGAGCTTAGGGACAAAAGTGTAAATATTTAAAAGTTTGGAGGCAAAATTGTAATTTTTCAAAAAGTTAGGTGGAGGACTATTTTATTAAATTTGAACATTAAATGAGTTAAATTTGTTATTATAGATCAAGAAAGACGAGAAGACTACCTCAAACGGGGAAAAGAGAATATAGTGAAGTGAATTGCAAAATTACGATATTTTGCACCGAGGTAAGTAAACATGTGAAATAATGCATATTTTTTATATTATTTGATATATGTTGAGATTTATTTGAACATAGAATAAATATTTGACAAAGATTCTAAAAGTGTGGTGAAGTTGGGAAAGGTGGTAAAGTGTTGAAAAACACGGTTTCTGGTTGAACACTCGGAATAGGCCGGATTACATTGAATATAAAGGGGGTTGCTAAGTGCTGGTTCCCCCAAGGGGTTGCTAAGTGCTGATTCCTCGATTCATTAGTGGTTGCTAAGTGCTGATTCTACCGTATCTTAAATGTGAAAGGGGTTGCTAAGTGCTGATTCCCCGATTCATTGGTGGTTGCTAAGTGTTGATTCCACCGTATCTTAAATGTGAAAGGGGTTGCTAAGTGCTGATTCCCCGATTCATTGGTGGTTGCTAAGTGCTGATCCCACCGTATCTTAAATGTGAAAGGGGTTGCTAAGTGTTGATTCCTCGATTCATTGGTGGTTGCTAAGTGCTGAATCCACCGATAACGGATAACATTCCGAGTGTTCAACGAGGAAATTGGAAAGGTGAATATTTCTATATGGTGCAAGTTTATGGGAGGAATATTGGGTTTCATACTTAATCAACCCATATGTAAGATGGGAGGAAATATCAAAAATACAAAAGAACAATTTAAATACAAAACTGTTTTGACTAATAACAGTTGGGAAACTTTGAAAAATCACCATAAATGGTGGAAAATGAATCAGAGGTTGAGTAATATAATAAATTGAAGATAAATGAGTCTATTTTCGTATGACAGAAAAAGGGAAAGCAAAAGAGTTGTATATTTGGGGATATTTGAATTTTATTGAGACAAGGCTGAATTGATTTCGAAATCCTCTGTTCCAATTTTGGAAAATCACCAAAAATTGTACAAAAATAATTATGGATTGAAATTTACATGCTTGAATTTCTTAATGAGTCTATTTTTAATATAAATAAACGAGAACATTTTTTGAGTTTTTTATAGAGAGTTAAGTAAATTTTAGTTAGGATATGTCAGAACTATCGAGTAGTGAAACAGGGGAATCTTTAGAGAATAAACTGTACTAATTGGCTAAACCAAAAATTTTGAAAATTTTATGGTGGAAAGGCATATGAGTCTAGTTTTGGGAAAATTTACAGAACTTCATTTGGAGCCCTGTAGCTCCAGACAGTGACGCAGAAAAATAGTTTGCTGGAAATTGAACAAACAATGAAATTTATGTGTGATTAAAATTATGTTACTATGTAATCATGTGAGGAATTCATTTATTGGTCATATGTTTACTTACTAAGCTATATTCTTACTCGTTTTTATTTTCCCTTGATTATAGTGACATCAATCAACTCGGAACTTGGACGACGTCAGATAATCATCCACACTATCATCAACTTTTTAGGTATTTTGCAATTAATACTTTGGAAACATGGCATGTATAGATGACTTTATGTAATGTAGTATAAATATGTAAATACTCAGTATTTTTTGGTTTAATATGTTGTTGTTTATTAATGGATAAATTATGTCTGAACATATAACTGTAATTGGTTGGAAATATTGAAATTGTTTGAAATTGTCTTTGAAAATTTGCAGGGGATTTTATGTAAAAATAAGCAGAAATGCTGCCGAAATTTTTATAAAAATTTTTTTTATAAGTGTTGAGTTCTAGTAATACCTCATACTCTGTTCCTGTAAGGAACACGGGTAAGGGGTGTTACAGGTTTAGTCCCAACTTGTTTCTAATACGTATTTTGGGCCCTGAGGGCTCGTATAAGGGACAATATGTTTGATTTCGATTGGTTTCCGACATGAATGATATATCATATGAAATATTTGTTTAATTGTTCTGTAAACTATGGTAATGCTCTGTAACCCTTTTTCGGTGATAGATACAGGTTAGGGGTGCTACATTTATTGGTATTAGAGTTACGGTTTAGTCGATTCTTGAACAAGACGTAGCGTATGAAATGTCTAGAATTACATGCCATATAAATCTGTGATAATGTGATGTGTATGACTCGATCTAACCTTTGTTTTCTTATAGATTGTAAAGATGTCAAACGGATCTGAACGTGTTGACAATGATGAGGTTAATAGTAAAGTACCGACTTCTGAACATGGGACGAGTTGTAATGTCCCGAATCCTTCGACTCAGGAACATGAACTTAAAAATATGTTCTTTGGATATATGAACCAGTGGTTTAATGAGTTTATGCAAGAAAAAAAATTTGGCTCAGCAACCTCTACCCCCTATTGTACCACCTGTTGTACCTCTGGTTGCACCTTCACCTCCTCTAGTGATTGAGCCTAATAAACGTACTTCGATCGAGAAATTTAGAAAGTGTGGTGCTGAAGAATTTCAAGGTAGATCAGAGGATGATCCGGTTAAAGCTAAGTACTAGCTTCAAAATACATTACGGGTTTTCGAAGAAATGGCTTGCTCTCAAGATGACTTTCTTGGATGTGTTTTTTCGTTATTAAAACAGGAAGCGTATAGTTGGTGGTCAAGGACAGTAGCTGTGGTACCGAAGGAGAAAATTTCCTGGGAATTTTTCCAGACTGAGTTTAAAAATAAATATGTTGGAAAAAGATATTTGGACAAGAAAAAGAAAGAATTTCTTGAGTTATGTCAGGGAAATAGATCAGTAGCTAAATATGAGAGAGAATTTGTATATCTCAGTAAATATACTTGAGAAATTGTGCCTACTGAAGAAGAAATGTGTATCCGGTTTGAAGATGGTCTGAATGATGAAATTCAAATGATGATTGGAGATAATAAAATACGAGAATTTTTGTCTTGTCCGGTCGTGCACAGAAAATGAAAGAAGTGTACAACCGTAAGATACAACGGGATAGACAGATTTGAAAATTTCATAAGAGAGGTTCTTCCAAGTCATATTTGGCATCACTAGCGAAGAAGACTAAAGGTGATTTTAGTTGAGCTACCTCAGTGCCTAAACGTTCGAATAAAAATAAGACGACTCAACATGATTTCAAAGTATCTTCTAGACCGACTGATAGTGTGGGTAGTGTACAAAATACTCAGAAGCCTAAATGTAGATATTGCAGAAAATATAAAATTTGCAAGTGTAGTGGTAAAACGGGAGCCTATTATAAATGTGGATCAACTAATCATTTTATTCGTAGTTGTCTTAAATTGCCAAAAGAGGATAAAGATTAGAAAGAAAAGCAAATGTCTACCTCTCAAAAAAGTAGACGTTCAGGCCAGAATAATGCTACCGGGAATGAAAGACATTGTTGTTCGGTCAAAGGCTAAAGCACCTGCTCGCACCTACGCCATTCGAGCTAGAGAGGAAGCTACTGCTCAAGATGTGATTGCTGGTCTATTCTATCTCTTTGATGTTACTGTGTATGTATTGATTGACCCTGGGTCAACTCATTCTTATATTTGCATTGCACTAGCAACGGAAAAGAAGTTGCCTGTTGAATCTACTGATTATGATATTCAAGTTACTAATCCACTAGGTCAAAGTGTTATAGTTAATTTAGTCTGTCGTCATTGTCCACTGAAAGTTAAGGGCTGTGAATTCCCTACTGATTTGATGTTGTTACCCTTTCGGGAATTTAATGTTATCCTGGGTATGGATTGGTTATATTTGCATGATGATGTGGTAAACTGTAGACAGAAAAGGATCGATTTGAAATGTCATACAAGAGGGATTATTTCAGTTGAGTCTGAAGATTTGAAAGATGTTGTTGGAATTATTTCAGCTTTTTCTGCTCAAAGATTGATACAAAAAGGTAGTGAAGCATTTCTAGCATATATCTTTAACACTCGAGATTCAAAATCGAAACTAGATCAATTACCAGTTGTTAGTGAGTTCATTGATGTATTTCCTGAAGAATTATCGGGTTTATCTCCTGATCGTGAAGTTGATTTTGTGATTGATTTGATTCTTAGAACTACACCGATATCAATATCACCGTACCGTATGGCACCAGCTGAACTAAAAGAATTGAAAGCACAATTTCAAGAGTTATTAGATTGAGGGTTTATTCGACCAAGCATTTCTCCTTAGGGTGCACCTGTTTTGTTTGTGAAAAAGAAATACAGTTCTTTGAGATTGTGTATAGACTACATATAGTTGAACAAAGTCACAATAAAAAATAAATACCATTTACCACATATCGACGATTTTTTTAATCAATTGAAAGGTGCCACAGTGTTCTCGAAGATAGATCTCAAATCTGGTTATTATCAACTGAAGGTCAAAGACTGTGATGTGCCAAAGACAGCTTTCAGAACTTGTTACGGTCATTATGAATTTTTGGTAATGCCATTTGGTTTGACTAGTGCCCCTACTACTTTTATGGATTTAATGAATCAGATTTTTCAACCTCATTTGGATAGATTCGTTGTTGTATTTATTGATGATATATTAATCTATTCCAAGACAGAACTCGAGCATGCACAACATCTAAGGATTGTACTACAAACTTTAAGAGAAAAGCATTTGTACGCAAAATTTAGTAAATGTGAATTCTGGCTTCGTGAGGTTGGATTTTTGGGTCACATAGTATCAACTAATGGGATTCGAGTTGATCCGAGTAAAGTTTCTACTGTGATAAATTAGAAAACTCTGAAAAATATCTCAAAAGTGCGAAGTTTTCTGGGTTTAGTAGGTTACTATCAACGTTTTGTTAAAAAAAATTTGATTATTGCTTCACCGATGACCAGATTATTACAGAAAAATGTTGAGCTTGTTTGGTCCAATAAGTGCCAACAGAGTTTTGATCAGTTGAAGAAAATGTTGACAGAAGCTCCAATCTTGACTCAGCTTGAATCTGGAGTAGCGTATGTTGTTTATAGTGATGCGTCTCTCAATGGTTTGGGTTGTGTACTGATACAGTTAGGAAAGGTAGTAGCCTATGCTTCTCGAAAATTAAAGTCACATAAGAAGAATTATCCTACACATGATCTCGAGTTGGCCGCGATTGTATTCACTTTAAAGATTTGGAGACATTATTTGTACAGCGAGAAATGTTACGTGTTTACAGATCATAAAAGTTTAAAGTATTTGATGACTTAGAAAGAATTGAATTTGAGACAGAGGCAATGGTTAGAATTACTGAAAGATTACGATCTAGTTATTGATTATCATCCCGGAAAGGCTAATATAGTTGCGGATGCACTTAGTCGAAAGTCGTCATTGTTTGCATTTTGAGCGCTGAACGCTCATTTAGCTCTGACTGAAGACAGTTCTGTATTAGCAGAGTTGATAGCGAAACCCCTGTTTCTACAACAAATTTGGGAATTGCAAGATGACAATCCAAAGTTGGTGTTGAAACGATAGATGGTTCAGAATAATTTGAGTTCAGAGTACAATGTTGATGACAGTGGTACATTGCATTATCGCGATAGAATTTGTGTTTCGAATAATTTAGATTTGAAAAATGATATTCTTTCTGAAGCTCAAAGTAGCACGTACTTTATTCATCCCAGTAGTACGAAGATGTATTGTGATTTGAAATAGATGTATTTGTGACAGGGTATGAAACGGGAAATTTGTAAATTTGTAGCTAAATGTTTGATTTGTTGGCAGGTGAAAGCAGAACATCAGGTACCAACAGGTTTACTACAACCTGTTATAACTCCTAAATGGAAATAGGAGCGAGTTACGATGGATTTCGTATCTGGCTTACCTGTAACTCCGAGAAAGAAAGATTCGATCTGGGTGATTGTTGATAGACTGACTAAATCAGCACATTTTATTCCAGTCAAAATAGAATTTACACTTGAGAGATTAGCGGAACTATATATATGAGATTGTGAGATTACACGGAGTTCCGACATTCATTTTTTCATATCGAGATCCGAGATTTACATCGAGATTTTGGAGCAAACTTTATGAGGCTCTAGGCACTAATCTTAATTTCAGCATATCATTTCATCCTCAGACTGACGGACAATCAGAATGAGTGATTCAAATTTTAGAAGATATGTTGAGATGTTGTATACTTGAATTTGAAGGTAGCAGGGAAAAATATCTACCATTAGTTGAATTTGCATATAATAACAGTTATCATCCAGTATAAAAATGGCACCATTTGAAGCTCTTTACAGAAGAAAATGTAAAACACCGTTGTATTGGTCTGACCTGAGTAAATCCAAAGTGATAGGAGTTGATTTGATCCGAGAAACTGGGGATAAAGTTCAGCTTATTCAATACAGTTTGAAAGCTGCATCTAATCATCAGAAATTGTATGCGGATATGAAAAGAAAAGATATAGAATTTTCTGTTGGTGATCAGGTATTTTTAAAAGTCTCTCTGTGGAAAAAAGTGTTACAGTTCGACATGAAGGGAAAGCTGAGTCCGAGATTTATCGAACCGTTTGAAATTGTTGAAAGAATCGGCCCTGTAGCTTAGAGATAAGCTTTGCCCTCTGAAATCGAGAAAATCCATAATGTGTTCCACGTATCGATGCTGAGACAGTATAGATTTGATACTTCACATGTGATTCCTCATAGTGAGATTGAGCTACAACCAAATTTGAAATATTCGAAGGAACCAGTGAAAATTTTAGCCCGGGAAGTCAAAGAATTGCGGAATAAACGAGTTTCATTAGTAAAAGTATTGCGGCATCGTCATGGTTCGGAAGAAGCTACCTGGGAAACCGAAGAATCAATGAGATTACAATATCTAAATCTATTTTCATGTAACAAATTTCGATGACAAAATTTCCTAAAGGAGAGTTGTAATAGCTCAATTTTTCAGTGGTGTCGGAAACAGTAGTTTCGAGGCTACCAAATCTGGGAAGTAAATTCGTAAATATTATTATTTAATATTTACGAGTCAAATATGGTTTTTAAAAGGTTTTTGAATTGGTAATTTGTGTTTTATAATGATCTATTAGGTCAAGTGGTTTTAGAAAGTGAGGTATCAGGACCTCGTTTCTATAAACCGAGCCATAAATATTTTTATAAATATTTTCATACTGTCATTAAGGTGGTATTAAAGTTTCGTTGAAAATTTTTAACGTTTCGATAGTTAATTAATTAAAAAGGGCTAAATTGAAAAAGATGCAAAACTTGTTAATTATAATATTTAAGTGATTAAACGGCTTGATTAATAAATGAGGGAGGACTTAGGAAACAATTATACCAAAATTAAAAAGATGAGGCGGCATATTAAGGAAAAATAATAAAATAAAATGATTCAATGGCAAAATTGTAATTTATTTGAAATAAAAAAACAAACAAATTGAATTTAAAGGTTTTCTAGACCTTTCTTCTTCAAATTTGGCCTAAACAGCCATAGGAAAAAGAGTTTAAGTTGGTTTTTCATACTTTTTCTTCATGTGAGTTCAATTCTTACCCGTTTCTTGTAATTTTTGTATTTTTGAGATTGTTACAATTAGGTCCAATTAAACCATACCTTTGTTTTTGACTTTATTAAAAATTTTGGAAGTTTCCATTGATAAATATTAGATGTTTTTGATGAATAAGATGGATTTAGAGCTTTGATTATGTTGTATGATGATTTTATAAAGTGATTTTGTTAAATATTAATTTTAGGATTAAATTGTGAAAATGTTAAAATATTAGGGTTTGATAGTGAATTTTTGGTTTATTAGGGTTTTATGAAGGCCTAGAATATTTGGATATATTATCGATTGAGAAAATTAGTTAATTTGATAGATTAACTAATTAAGGGATTAAATTGCAAAAACTGTAAAAGATTGGGATAATTGTGTAAATTTTAAAATAAAAGGAATTAATTGTGAAATGAATTGAAAATAGAATATATGCTAATAAATGAATAATTTTATATTTCGATCAAGATCCCGTAGATACTCGTGAAAAAAGAAAAATAGCAGAATAGTCTCTAAACTTCTACAATTACTATAATTCAATCCAGGTAAGTTCGTACGGTTAAAATTTAATAATTTTATTAAGTTGATGAATGGTATTATGCATTTATTTATTGTTGGAAATGAATTATTGTTTGAATTATAATATGGAATTGGATATTCGGTTTGAATTGAACGCGGGATTTGAGTATATTTGTAATTTGGTGTATGATGGTATTGGAGGGAGATATCAACATTTTACCCAAGTAAACCGTGGTTTAGCATTTATTGCAAACTCTCGTGTTTTACTTTCTGTTTGGCGTAATTGGGTGGGTCAGCTCTTATGAGCTTCTTTCCAGCTCTTACGAGCTTCCGTTCAGCTTTCGAGCTTCTGTTAGTGTATTTGGGAGGACTAGCTATTATAAGCTTCTGTTGACGATGTACTCTTATCCGCAAGTTGTTCTTTGAATAGAAAAATTTTGATAAAGTGATTTATTAAATGAATTGAAAAGACATGTTATTTATTTTTGTATTGATTTGAATACGGATATATTTATAAATTGAAGTTGTGAATGATAGGGAATTAACATGAATGATTTTATTTATTTGATTTGTTATAGTTAGTTCGGTAAGATTTTTGTTTAAACCTTCGAACTTACTAAGCTTCATTAAGCTTATTTGTATTGTTTAATGTCATTGTAGATTTTCGGAAGGTTGTACGATCGAACCAGCACTCAAGTCACACTATCCAGCTTATCTCGGTAGTTTTTGAAACGTTCAATACGGTTTATATGGCATGTATAGGCTTTTATACGGACTTAGTTAAAGTCTAGCTTATGTAAATATTATGAATAATATTTTGTTTATATAACCAACTTTCATATTGGTATGAAATTAAGGTATGATTGTGATATTAGTATATGTGATATATGTATGTAATTGAGTCATAATAAACTTTGGTAACTTGGTTAGATAAATTAATTAGCAAAGGTTGGATACTAGGTTGACATGTTTTTAAGTTGATATTTGAAATGCCTAAATGTTTAATAGTTGTGTGTGGTGATAATACATGTTTGAGACTTGATTTTTAGCTTGCTTTGAATGTCTTGTTATGGCTTATTGATGTACAAATTGTTGAGGTTAGGTTGGTGTCAATTTGGATGAGAAATGTGGCTTAGAAAATTGCTTATTTTTGTCCACGCAGGTAGAGACACAGGCATGTGACTCAACCGTGTGTGACACACGGCCAAATGACACGGTCATGTGCCCTTGTATCTTCTTAAGAATGCAAGTCAATATGCTCACACGGCCTAGCACGCGTGTGACTTTTTCGTGTGGCCCAAGTCAGAGAGTTATACGGGTATTGACACGAGCTGGACACGGCCGTTTGTCCCTATTTCGAATGCCCACACATCCTGAGACATGGGCATGTCTCCTGACTGTGTGAGTCACACGGCCGTGTGACCCCTGCAACTTTGAAAATTTCTAATGTTTCTTGAAAAAATTTTTGAGTACCCCATTTAGTCCCGACTTATTCCTAATACGTATTTTGGGCCCCGATGGCTCGTATAAGGGACAATATGTTTGATTTCAATTGGTTTTCGACATGAATGTTATAGTATACGAAATATCTGTTTAATTGTTCTGTAAACTCCAGTAATGCTTCGTAACTCTGCTTCAGCGATAGATACGGGTTAGAAGTGTTACAGTTAAAGATCTCTCAGATCCATGCCTCACTTGATTGTTCTGAATCCACGAATAGTTGCTTCAATATATACTTCTCATAATATAATTGCACAGAAAAATATGCAACAACAAATAATCGGTTAAAACATTCCATGCATTGTAAAATTTCTTTCTTTTCCTTTTCATCATCACTTTCATCACCGTTGGAATTGTCAACCATACTCATCACCTATGAACAAATTTTATATCCAAAATCAAACATAAGAAACCATTGATAAAAATATTACACATAAATAAATAGAACATAAATTCAATATCCAAAAACCAAGCATAAACAACTATTGAAAAAACTAGTTTAGCATTGTTGTTTAGTCACGTTGTAGATATCTCAAGACCCTAGAAGACTAGAAAATTTTCAACTTTCCTCCATTTTTGTCTTAAGCCACAAAGCTCTAATCTTGGGATTAATTGATAAAAATACAATTCCCTTGTCCTTATTGAGTAATAATTTTAGTTAGAAAAAGTATAGTGGACTAACTTCTAGAACTTCCTCCAACATGTTATCAAGCAGTTTGACTACTTGTGGAATACCATATGGATTCATAGCAGGAGTCAAACTACATGTGGCTTGACTCATATTGTCTACTGCATTACATAATTTTTCAATTTGACTAGACAATCTTAAAACCCTTCCAATTTGCTTTAAGGATTTCTTCATTCCAATTTTAAAATGTGAAGTGGATATTTAAGACGTTTTTCTTTTTTGACTGTTTCCATCAATATGAACATCATTAAAAATGTGAACATCATTTCTCGCATTTTCTTCCTCATTCTCTTCAGGTATGTCATTGTTAACATCCTCAAAAAATTCATTACAGAATGTACCAGAAGAAGGTGACCATGCTTTATCACCGGTTGCAATTACCACCATGAACATCTAGTCCAACTTCCCTTCATATTCAGGATCAATGCCTGATGTTCTAAATTTTTTAGCTTCAGGCACAACCTACATATAAATTGGTAACTTAATAAGAAATTATCAATAACCTCATAAATAAGAAAAAAAAAACAAAAATGTTAAGAATTATTAATGTACCTTTAGCCTACTTTCCCACCAATCATTCGATACATCAACGGTTCTTTTTATAGAATTCCACCCTAGACCAGTATCTTCACCTTTAAGTTTCTTCCAAGTCTTTCATTCTTTTTTCAAGGCATTCCACCTATTTTTAAGTTGCCTATTTTTAAGTTGTCTTTGTGAATAAACCTTACTTGTTTCTTTCTCGAAGTTGGTTATTATTTTTAGCCATCCATCTTTTGTGAAAAGAGTACCAGGTCTATTGCCTTTCAATATCTCTTTAATACAAATCCCACAAAATATTTTTGTCAATCTCTTATCCACATTGCTTTGACCTTTTCACCATTAACTTCAACCACTGAAGTACTCATCTATTATGCATAAGAACATATTTGTTTCAGCCAGTAAAGCTAACAATCAAATCATAGATGGAGACCAAAACCATTTAACTCTCAAAGAGAAAGTAGGAAAGGAAAAAGAAAAAGAAAATAATATAAAAAAAAAACATACCTTGAAGGAACAAAGATCAAAAGATGTATCTTTGAAGAAGAAAGGCAAGTCCTCTTCCACTGCTACTTCACAAATCAGATTCTATTAAAAAAAATGCTGATACTTTTGTTGTATTTCAATCTACCATAAAATCAAATCTAAGTTAGGGTACCATTATACAAATATGACTCCACAAAAATACATTCAAAATGGCCCTGAAAATGCTGGCAATTTATATATAAATCTGCATCACAAAAATTGAATCCAAGTTTTGTACTGTATTTCACACTCACATATATGTAAGGGTTGCCTCGGACAGCAAACATGCAACAGCAATTTTACAAAATTTCACTTGCACAATACATATAATTTGTCTTTACCTTGGACAACATTACACTCATTTAAATCAGTATTTTTAATGGACATTAACTTATTTAATTTGTCCTACGTAACAGAAATATTCAACAGCAAACATGGCATTGATCGTCCAAATTAAAACTTCCAGGCACCATAATCTTCGCAACATTTAACCCAACCAATTTACTCTTTCAGACATCTCTAAACTAACCTTTAAACAGCATTAAAATACCATTCGGACGCCATTAATTCCAGTCTTAAAAAAGTTTCCAAACATTTAAAACAACCAAATTAATACTTTTCAGGCATTAACTTTTAAGTAGCCTTAAACAAACATTCTACTACTGCCATTAATCCTCTATTAACAGCAGTATACGGACGTCATAAATACCATCTAAGGCAACCAAATTTATTTATTTTCAGACATCATTTTAACTAACTTTTAAGTAGCCTTAATCACACATTCGGCCAGCTTAATAATGAAACAAAATCAAGAAAATAAACATCAGATGTGTTATAGACAAGCAAATCTGTTATAAAAAAAAAAATCAGATGTGCATGTAGTCCTAAAATAACAAACCCATAAATTATTATACCAAAATAACCGATACCCATCACTCAGAACATCAATTACCTTTAAAATGATCTACTTTTCAATTAATTGAAAAGAATAACAAACCTTTTGAACTGTTTGGTTCCAGAGAAACAGTAAGAAACAAGAAGGAAAATCAAAACTCCTTGAACGAGATGCATGTGCAATAGAGTTTTGGCATTCTTTTTCTATTTTCTGTGGATACAATCTAGCAACAGAATCAATGCCATTAAGATATTTCTCAGCAACCAAATAGAAAACCCAAGAAAATCAAAGGAGAAAGAGAAGGCAGGTAAAAAGAGCTTAACCTGAAACGGGGAAAAAACGAGAAAATTAAATGGGGAGGAGAGAGAGAGAGCAGCAAAAACCCTCGTCAACATTGAAATTCCTAAAAAAAAGTAGATCTTAAGAAGATGGTAGAAAAGGAAAAAGAAAGCATATCTTGAAGAAGAAGGGCAAGTCCTCACATATAATTTTTAGAAAATGCAAGAAGGGAGAACTAGAGGGAAAAAAAGAATGGAAAGTACTGTTGAATGAGGGATAAAAAATAATTAAGTATTTAAAAGTGTTTTGAGTGAAGAAAATTAAAAATTTAACTTTTTGTTTGGCAAAAATACTTTTAAAAAGCCAAAATCTCACAAAAAATTATTTGTTTAGCACAACTTTTCTCTCCAAAGTAATAATAAACAAGCAGTAAGTACATTTGTTAGGGATAATGGTATGAATAGCTTTAAACTTTGATAAAAATTTCAATTTGATACTTATACTTAAAAATATTGATTTTAGTATTAAAGATTGATTTCAAACATGTTCTGATGTTAAATGAGTGAGCCAATCTATTTAAATAACATTAAATTAAAATAATTAAGTAAGATAAATTATTTAAATAATTAAAAATCAAATCATTATAGATTAAGAACACAAACACATAATTTTTTTCTTTAAATTGAATCCTGATAATAAATTAAGCACAGAATTAAATAATTAATGCATGATTTAGAAACAACATAAGATAAAATAAAACAAATACAATAAAAATAGAGTACAAAATTAAATTTTAAATTAAAAAAATACAAACTATTTTAATCTTAAAAATGACACATAATTTCTTTTTCTCCTTTCTCATGACGTCCACAGGCCATAAAAAAAAAGGACAAGTGTCAAAAGCTCAAGGCATTATATGTAGAGTAAATTTATAAATTCTCCTTTTATATGTAATTATAGATAACTACATCCTAAACCAAATATATATCATTTTTAAATTATACTTAGTGGAGTTTTAAAACTCAATTAACGGCCTAAATTTTATTCTCAAACTAAAAATTAGCATTATATTTTTTATATCTTTAAAAAAACCATCACAAATAGAGCTACTCCTATCCAACTATCCATCTTCCACTTTTGCATTTCATAATGCTGTGTTGCTCTCCTAGACTCGAAAATAATCACATCACACCATAAATAATTTGATTTATTTGTGGGTCAGGCTTAGCCTCGTTGACGGTAGTTTAGTTTGAAAGTCCATTCGAAAAGTGAAAGAGTTTGGATAAAAATATAGATTTTGAAAAAATAAATTTTTAAAAAAAATGGAATATGTTTAGAAAATAAGTCGAGTGTCGGGTAATATTTTTTTGGCCAAGCCCGACTTAAATTTGCAAGATCAAACCCGAACCTATTAATTAGGGCTAAATTTTTATAAGGGTTTAAACTGAACCCGACTCGACCGGCAACTCTAATCTAGCTCATATAAAGTATTTATGTATTCGTTTTCTTTGCTAAAGGGCGATCTATGTTTAATTTTGTGAAATATTCTTTTTTTTAGGTGGGATGCAACCCCCCGACGAGGTTTAACTAGTATTGAACCCCTTGATATCTAAACATCTAACTATAGAAAAGCCTGGATTGGAATAAGAACGAAGAAATGACAAAAATGGTGATGAATGGTTATAGGGACGACGTTGAAGAAATGAAATGGGTTGAGTGTGAATGAACCACATTGAACTTTTGGTTAGGTTTTATTTTGTATTTTAGGTTGGGTTTAGGTTTTGTTTTGGCCTTTATGGAACGGGTTAGGCTTTTGAACCTTCTTCCATGGGTTTTGTAGCAATAGGCTTGATATTAAAAATAGAATTTTTTGAGTTTCTGAAAAAGATGATGAAACAGTATAAATGGAGTTTTTTTAGCCATGGAATTGATTTTTTTTCTTTGAGAAAAGGTTTATGTACTGAATCAGCAGGGGAAAGTTAAATACAACAGACAAGGTTAAGCCTACTGGTCGTGACCCAACACAATGCTTTGGGATTTTTCTTTTAACTGTTGGGGTAAATGATTTAAAATCCCAATTAGTGGGAATTAGTATCTATTAATTTTAAGGGAATAAATTACACTAAGATGATCATAAAAATTAAAGTTTTTAAGTACTAAAAGATTTTTATCATATTATTGAATTTTAAAGACATAAAATTATTATTATACATTTATTCATAGAGGAATTATTTTATGGACTCTTCCAATCATATTATTCATGGTCCCTTTCCAATTATTTAATAACATTTCAACAATTTTGTTTCATGTGATTGACCCATAATTTTGGTGTTTTTTTACTCTGAACCCCAAACCCTAAACTCAAACATCAAATACCAAACTCGTAACCATGAACCCAAACTCTAACCTCAAACTCGTAACCCATAACCCCAAACCCTTAAACCCCAAACTTGAACTTTGAACTCCAAACTCAAAACCCGAACTCGAACCCTAAATCTTAAATCTCGAACCCAAACCTTGAACCACAAGGTTTGGAGTTCAAGATTTGAGTTTAAGGTTCTAGATTCGGGGTTTATGGTAAAATAATTACCACAATTATGTATCAATGTCATGAAAAAAATTGCACAAAAAATATTATTATTTTTAAATTGGTTGCACAAAAATTAAAAAAAAATATTAACTTATGAGGAAAAAATAAAATGATTAAAATGTGTAAAAGAAGAAAAATGCTTGTTTATAATTTAAAAAATTAATTATTTTAAGTAATTTAATTAAAGTTAAATTAAGTTGGAGAAGATATTAGATATAGATGAGTATATAATAATACTTTGTTATCTTTAAAGTTTAATGACATGGCATTATTTTATTGGTGCCTAAAAACAATAATTTTAGAATGATCCTAATATATTGGGAATAACTTAAATTATGATGATCCTAAAACTAACGTTTTAGGCACTAATAAAATTTTACCACATCATCAAATTTTATAGATATAAAACTATTATTATACACTCATCCATAGAGAAATTATTTTATAGGCTCTTCCCACCACATAATTCATGATCTCTTTTTGATTATTTAATAACATTTCAACAATTTTTTCCTTGTTATTGACACAAAATTTTGGTACTTTTTTACCCTAAATCTCAAACCCCAAACCCTAAACTCAAACATCAAACCTATAACCATGAACTCAAACTCTGAACCCCAAATTCGTAACCCATAAGTGATGTGAGCACAACCACATCATGTTATGATGCAATTCGATGACATCGGGATTGGCCCAAGCACGAGAGACTCAAGTGCAAAATGAAACATCTCGCAGGCCTGATTGATTATTGGGACAATGTTTTTAAGCACTTTTTAATTTAATAAAGTTTTATTTAAATTAATAAGTTTGCATATTTTAATTTTGACTTGCATTATTGATAACAAGTTAATTTGCATGACTTTTTGTGCTTAATTCGGTTACTTTTTGAATTGATCCCTGTTGAATTAGTGCTTTTATGTTTTAATCTTGTCAGGGATGCCATTGGGACTTTAAGAGTAAAAAATGAGCAGAAAAGGACCAAATTGAAACACAATCAATAAAGTGAGGCCAAATAAAAAATGTGGAAAAAAAGCCAATGACTCATCAGATTCTTTTGATGCTGTAAAAGCCAAAAATAGAAAAAAAATCTAATTTTTATTTTTATTTAATTTTAATTATATGTTGAAGTGGTTAAAACCAAAATTAGTAAATATCATGTATATAAATAGGGCTTTAATTTACTTAGGAAAGACACATTACATTTTACATTTAATTTTACATTTTGATTTTCATTTGGAATTAAAGAGCCATTATTCTTTTTCTTCCAAATTTGGGCGTGAGTAGCATTCTGCTACTTCCATTCTTATTTCTTTATTCTTTCAAAATTTGTTTAATTACATTTTAAATTCTTGTCTTTCCCATTCTTTACCATCATCATCAAATCACCTTTCAAAATCTACAAAGCATGAAAAATTTCATGCTTCACTAAATTCCATCTTAGCTTTAGGTCGGTGTTCTTTCCGGTCGGGAATCATGAGATACGTATTCGTGCAAAAAATCCTTCCAATCGGTATTCACATTTTTCCTAAGTATCAGGATTGACAACTCATCCTTTAAAGTTAACTCAATTTCAAGTCAAAAAAGTGCACGTTGGGTTGGAGTCATGTTTGCTAACAGTTGGAGAAACGAGTCGGCCATGCTGTATTCGGATCTCCGAGAAAAACTCAAGGAAGAAGTGATCGGGTTTAAACGACCCACGCAGTTGAGGTAGTTAATTCGAGTTGGGTTCTTCAGAGCACAAGGCTGTCGGAATCTTGAATCGGGAACAGGTGTATCTCGGTTAGATAATCAGTAAGGGTTGGTTTGCAGGTCGTACCGGGACCAGTTACGAGAGGAAGAATTGGTGGTTAGGACGTTCTTAACTGCTATAACTAGCTTATCGTTCGGAGGAAAAGATTAATTTTTGAGGATTGATTCTTAATCTGGAATCTACCGAGTCTAGGGCTAAGGCTTATTATATCTGTATATAAAAAATTTGAATTTATTTCCCGATTTAAATTTAATTTCTAATTTATTTAATTATTTATTTATGCTTTTTCAATTATTTAGTTCTAAACATTTCAAAACCCCCTGATTTATTTGTTTATTTTTTGCAGGTCCATTTGGAGTCGTGAGAACGACTTTTCCCACGAATTTCGACACGACAAACATTCTGTTCACAAGTTAAACGCGGAAGTTGATTATAACATCCAGTCCCTGTGGACTCGACTCTACTACCACTCTTCACTACTATTTAGAGTTATTTTGCAAGAATTATTTTTGGTGGTTTCGACACCTATCAAATTTTGGCGCCGTTGTCAGGGACTGGAGATATTTTTCTATTTTTTGTCTGTTTACCTTATGACCTAATAAGAACCGAAAACTCTAGAGTTTGAACCAGAAATTGAGAAATTGGCTCGACAACTGCAGAAAGAAGCCATTCGATGCGGTAAATGGCTAAATCCCAGATTCGAAACTGTATCATACACTGCAGAAATTTTCCAGTTTGACGAACCAGACGTAATGGCCGAACAAACTATAAGTCAGCTCGCAGCGGCACCGGATGAACAACAACCCTTATGTATAACCTATCCGGCAGGAGGAACGCCGTTCGAGTTAAAGTCGAGTTTGATTCATTTACTACCCACTTTTCATGGATTACAAAATGAAAATTCGCACACCCATCTCAAAGAATTTCATATGGTGTGCACAAGCATGAAGCCTTAAGGAGTAACCGAAAACTAAATCAAACTTCGTGCTTTTTCTTTCTCATTAGCCGACTCTACTAGAGAGTGGCTATTTTATTTACCCTTGGGATCTGTCAACACATGGTCTGACATGTCTCGTTTGTTTCTTGACAGGTTCTTCCCTGCAGCTCGAGCAGTCGAACTAAGGAGAGACATCATGGGAATCCGTCAAAAAGAGACTGAATCGCTTTATGATTATTGGGAGCGATACAAAAAGTTGTATGCAAGTTGTCCATAACATGGACTGACTGAACAATCATTCTTGCAGCATTTTTATGAGGGATTGCTCCCAATGGAAATGAAAATGATAGACGTTGTAAGTGGAGGGGAACTTGTTAATATGACGCCTCAGAGGTTTGGAGAGTTGATTGCAACCAGGGCTGCTAACTCTCAACAATTCCGACCGACCACAGAACCCATAAGACAGGTTTATGGGTTAAGTTCTCTATCTCTAGAAGATAAAATTGATAAGCTGACTAACTTGTTCAAACTTTGCTTACAGATAAAACGGGCTCAGCACAGTTGTGCGAAATTTGTGCTAAACCAGATCATCCGACTAACTTATGTTCGATTTTACATAAGGATTCGATAGAACAAGCAAATGTTGTCAAGAACTTTCCAGGACCGCCTCATAGGCAATATGACCCCTACTCGAACTCGTATAATATGAGGTGGAAAGATTTCTCGAATCTAAGTTATGGGTTAAATACTCGGTTCAATCAATCGTGCCAACAAAGGCCTCCTCCGAATCAATAGTTACCACCCCCAAAGTCATCTTTGGAAGCCATAGTAGAAAGGCTAGTCAATAGTACTAAGAAGTTTCAACAAAAAAACTAACATACATTTGCAGGAGTTAGATAGGAAAGTGAGCAAGCTTGTGCTCACGATTAGCCGTTTGGAATCCCAAGGTAAGTTGCCGTTCCAAACTGAGCCTAATCTTCAACACAATGTAAGTGTTACGACGTTAAGGAGTGGAAAGGTGTTGGAACTCGTACCTGGCACGAGTCGTGCCCACGACGCTAGTCGAGATAAGGAGAAACTTGACACAGAGGCTCTAGTAGAGTCAGCACTGCAAAAATCATTTACAGTACCACCTCTATTTCCTGGAAGACTTGTCCAATGCAATAATGAGCGAGAAGAGAAAGAAATCCTCGACACCTTGTGAAAGGCAGAAATCAATGTACCTCTTCTCGATGCGATTAAGTAGATTCCACGATATGCAAAATTCTTAAAAGAATTATGAACGAGTAAGAGAAAGCTCCTAGGCAATGAAAAGGTAAGGTCGGAGAAAATGTCTCTTCCGTTCTACAAAGGATAATACCACCCAAATGTAAGGACCAAGGTATGTTTTCCATATCTTGCAAAATAGGTAGTGTCGGTATTAAAAATGCCATGTGTGACTTAGGCGCGTTAATTAATTTTATGTCTTTGTCAATTTATAAACTACTTAATGCGAGTCTTTTGAAGGAAATAGGTGTAATTATTCAACTTGCAGATATATTTGTAGTGCATCAGGAAGGAGTACTGGAGGATATTCTTGTTAAGGTAAACGAATTGATATTTCCTGCAGACTTCTACATTATCAACATGGAGGATGACAACTCGGCCAATTCGTCTGACATACGTCTTGGGAGACCATTCTTGAGTATTGTGCGAACAAAAATTGATGTTTGGAGTGGAACACTCACCATGGAATTTGACGGTGAAGTGGTTAGGTTTAATGTTTATGAGGATATGGGGCATCCCAATGATAAGTTACAAATTGTGCCTTGCAGGAATGTAGATCTTGATTTAAGCAAGAGAAATTATCGATGATCCAAAAACCAATACGTGAAGCTGTCATGAAAGCCTGGAAATTAGAACTCAAACCGTTTCTAGAACGTACAAGTATTCCAACATAGAAAAATGTAAAGATGAACAGAGAAGTTCAAAGACGCCTCAATCCACTAATGATAAGGGAATTCGGGAAAGGCTTCAAGGATAGTGGGAAAGGGTCGAAACCTTTCTGCAAGAACATCCAAGTGCACAAGATGGAAAAATTAATTCTCAATAAGCCAAACGGATAACATTTAAAGTCGTCAAGCTAATGACGTTAAACAAAAACACTTTCTGAGAGGTAACCCAAATTTATTTTTAATTTATTAAATTTTTTGAATTTCAGGTTAATTTGAATTAAAAATAAAATGAATAATAACCAGATTATTATTTAATCAGGTTAATGTGTTATTTTCAGGTGCGTAATGGAGGTTGACAATTTTCTCAAATCAAATACTGATGGTGGCATAGGCACGTCGTGCTAAATGTTGACAATTATTTCCCAACTCCGACAACATCGTTAGAAACACATGGGGAGTATTCTTAACCTTTCTCTTTGCTTGTTTTTTGGGTTACTAAACTTTATTGCATATAAAACATGCTTAAAGACAAGCATAGAGTAAGTAGGGGGGATTGAAAATTATAAGTATGCATGGATGATTGATTGATTTTTGCTGCATGTTTCTCTTTTGCATATGTTCAATCTTATGCTACATTTATTTGATAATTTATTTGACATTGTGCCTCTAATCTCATTACTTAGTCATGTAACACCCCTTACCCGTATCCAACACCGGAATAGGGTACGAGGCATTACCAGAACACATACACTTGTAAATGTATTTAACCGAGTTATAAAATTTCATCTAAATTAAAAACTTCAAAATTATTAACATGCTTTTATAACTTTTCACAATATATCCTCAAAATATTATAATCTTAATAAATATGGCCTATGAGGCCCGATACATACTCATGCAAGTCAATATTTCATTTCAATTTCATTCAATTTGCAATTTCTCATGCTCACAATTTAAATCATATCACTAGCAATTTTCAATTTAATTCACTTATAATTCAATGTCACTAAGTTTAACACTAATACGTAATTACCATTTAATGTAATGTTTATTGACTATACCATTCATTAACACGTTTATGAAATTCTCAATTCAATAACTTATTCTATTTCATATCTAAACCTTACAACATTAGTTTTTAGTAATTATTTCACATTCATTTCAATTTCCCATTCCATTTTAATAATTTATCCATCATCAATTTCCATTGTCAATTCGTTTTTTTTATAATCAATTTACGCTTAGAGTCTTTAAATACTCACTTCATACACTAAATCCATAAATATTTTTCAATAACTTGTATTCAATTAAATTCAAATATTATTTCACTATTTCAAATTATTTCATTTTCACTTCTCATTTTACATCATTTTATATTATTAAAATCTATTTCATAAAATTTATCATTATCTGACATTAATTCATACACATACTTTTCATTACAATTATCACTACTAATAAACAATTCAATCTTCTAATATTATCAACTAATTATATATAACTATCATTCTTATTTCTTTATTTCAAATTTCACCTTTCACATATGTCTTATCATTCAGATTTAGTTTTATCAGTAACTTTATTTCATTTGCCCCTATTAACTTGACTCGGACTCGACGGATACACGGATTCCAACCAAACACACCAAGATACAAGAATCAAGAATGTAGCGAGAAAAGTATTCAACACACAAAGTGCTGAATCTGTATAAGATATGATAAAGATTCGACACACAAAGTGCCGAATCGATAACAGTAACAGTAACAATATTCGACACACAAAGTGCCGAGTCGGTAATGATGATATAGATAAAGATTTGACACACAAAGTGCCGAGTCGATAATAAAGAATAAGAATGATTTCGACACATAAAGTGCCGAAGTCGGTAATAATAATAAGAATGATGATTCGACACACAAAGTGCCGAATCAAGAATAAGAAAAGAGTCGGCACATAAGTGCCTAATCGAAGTTTCAATTACCCCGTACTCTTCCATATCCTATGGCATGCCAACTATATTCGACTAGCCCGACGAGTTAATAGGGTATTTAATTCACTTTCAGTACAATTTTTCATCTTAGTTTAGTATCAATTATAAATTACTTATTTCAATTAGTTTCACAGTATTACAATAATTTATTACTTCAGTAATTTCACAATTCAATGCAATATACATAACAATATTCAGTATTCCGTAATTCAGTTCAGTATCAGTCTCACATATCAATTTCCACTCTCTCAGTTTCAATTCCAATAAAATCCATATCAATCACCAATTTCAATATTCCAGTTTAATTCAATAATTCAATTCAAACCATTTCAATTTCTATTCAATAATCACATTTCAATGCATACTTATAAATTTAACGTGACATAATTCAGCCACTACTTGGCCAAAGCCTAAGCATGTATACCAAATATGTTAGCCAAATACACATATAGCATAAGATTATAAGCATGGATGAGCACAACATTTGTTAATGTGCCACATTTACCAACAGATGTTAATTCATAAACCATTCATGACATTACTTCATGCCCAATCATATAACAAATATACTATTCACACGTACTATGGAACTTTATTTTCACACATGAGCTTAAACCATATCCAATAATGCACAAATATAAGCATCATTTCTATTTTATCGTTTATCAATTATAATCAAGCATATGACAAATTATACACAAATCATTCATACATTTCTCAATTTTCCTCCTCCTCCTCTCAATTCCACATCCGTAATGTGTATAATACACTTAAACAACATTAACTATAATTTCACTATTCACTTACATGTATATTCAAAACTGTTTATCCGAGTCAGAGTCACTAAATTATTTTTATCCGGAGCTAAAGAGCTCCAAATTAAGATCCGTAAATTTTCCCCGAAACTAGATTCACATATCTTCTTACCATAAAATTTTCAGAATTTTTTATTTATCAAAATAGTACAGTTTATTCTTTAAAGTTTCCCCTGTTTTGCTGTCTGACAGTTCCGACCACTCTTCACTAAAAATTAATTATCTCACTGTACAGAATTTGGATAATGTTTCTGTTTATTTCTTCTGAAAATAGACTCATTAAGGATTATAACCATATAAATTATAACTCATAATCATTTTGTACAATTTTTAATGATTTTCCAAAGTCAGAACAGGGGAACCCGAATTCATTCTGACCTTGTCTCACAAAATCCATTATATCTCATGATTTAAAATTCCATTGCTTACACCGTTTCTTTTATAAGAAACTAGACTCAATAGGCTTTAATTTCATATTTTATTCATCCTATAATTCAATCTCTAAAATTTTTGGTGATTTTTCAAAGTTAGACTACTGCTGCTATCCAAAACTGTTTTAGTGCAAAATGTTGATTTCTATTTTGCCCCAAATTTCACAGTTTATACAATTCAGTCCTTTCTCAATTAACCCCTCAATTGATCTAATTATTTCAATTAATACTTTACCTAGACATTATAAGTTATTTCACAACTATTGAAATTTAGAATTTCCACATATAGCTCTAACTTCAAACTCTTTTACTATTAGGTCCTAAACATTCACTTTCTATTCAATTCTTTCAATAAAATCAGCATATGAACAATTTAAAGCTCTAATTTCATGCTAAATCATCATATACTTCCAGCACATATTCATATCAACTTTCAACTTCTTTCATAAAATCAAAAACTAATGAATTCAACAAGTGGGCCTAGTTGTAAAAGTCATAAAAATACAAAAAATTTCAAGAAATGATCAAGAAATGAACTTACTTGCAGTAAAAATATGAAGAACCAGCTTGAAGAAACCCTTCCATGGTGTTTTAGCTGATGAGAATACAGAAAAAATGAAGAGAAATCTAGATAATTCCACTTTGGTCCTAACTTTATTAAGTAAATTTTGCAATATTCCAATTTTTCCCTTAATTCTCCTGATTTTCTGCCTTTGCCGTCCAGCCCAAATAGACCTTGGGTCTATTTTCCTTTTAAGCCCTCTTCCTTTTATCATTTAAGCTATTTAATCATTTACTATAATTTTGCATTTGTTACAATTTAGTCCTTTTTGTAAAATTTCTTGACGAAACTTTAAAATTTCTTGACGAAACTTTAATACCAACTTTTAACACTCCATAAATATTTATAAAATATTTATGGCTCGGTTTAAAATCTCGAGGTCTCAATACCTCGTTTTCGATTCTAATTATTTTAATATTTATTTCTAGTGCACTATTCACTATTTCAAAATTTTCCTAACTTCACATTTAACTTATACTCACTAAATTAATAATATTTTCTACTCATTTGTCAAATTTAGTGATCTCGAATCACCATTCCGACACCTTTGAAAATTCAGGCCATTACATTTTTTTTCCTCGTCGGATTTGTGGTCCCGAAACCACTGTTCCGACTAGACCCAAAATCGGGCTGTTACAAGTCAATTTGGACAATTGGGTAATTTTTGAATTAAAGTGTTCAAGTACCTAGATTAGTCGACATTTGTGTTTTAAGGTTGATATATGTAACTAGGTTTTTCATATAAATTGATTGTTTGGAAAAAATATTTGCTTGTACATAAATAAATAAATAAAATGAAAAATAAATAAATAAAGGCTCAAGTTATGAGTGAAAGTTTCAAAAACGTGACCGAATTTAGTAACCGGGGTAAGGTGCTTGGGTTGTCATTTCATCTCGCATAAAAATGTTCGAGTGACAAATTGAGAACTTACAAACATTCCGCTAACTGAACCTAAAAAAAGACTGTTTAAACTGAGTAACCGAGATAGGGTGCTTGAGTTGTCATCCTAGTTCACGTAAAAAGGTTTGACCGTGTCTAAAATTTTTTATTACTGCGTGATTAATTAATAATACCTTGCAAATTTTGGATTCAAACTCAATTTAGTGAAATGATTTAGTTCACATATTTCAGTTTTATGACACTTGTTGATCAAACTATATATTCTGAGCATTTATTTATTTTTGCCTATGTTGTTTGTATTGATTATGGATGCGGAAAAGAGGCTCGATTTTTAATAAATTGTAGAATAATTTCTAATGTTTGAAAGTACAATATGCTTGAGGACAAGCATCAGCTAAGTAGGGGGAATTTGATAACATGTTAATTTGCATGACTTTTTGTGCTTAATTCGATTAATTTTTGAATTTATCCCTGTTGAATTAGTGCTTTTATGTTTTAATCTTGTTAGGGATGCAATTGGGACGCTAAGAGTAAAAAATGAACAGAAAAGGACCAAATTGAAACGCAATCAATAAAGTGAGGCCAAATAAAAAATGTGGAAAAAAAGCCAAGGACTCATCATATTCTTTTGACGCTGTAAAAGCCAAAAATAGAAAAAAAAATCTAATTTTAATTTTTATTTAATTTTAATTATATGTTGAAGTGGTTAAAACTAAAATTAGTAAATATCATGTATATAAATAGGGCTTTAATTTACTTAGGAAAGACACATTACATTTTACATTTAATTTTACATTTTGATTTTCATTTGGAATTAAAGAGCCATTATTCTTTTTCTTCCAAATTTGGGCGTGAGTAGCATTCTGCTACTTCCATTCTTATTTCTTTATTCTTTCAAAATTTGTTTAATTACATTTTAAATCCTTGTCTTTCCCATTCTTTACCATCATCATCAAATCACCTTTCAAAATCTACAAAGCATGAAAAATTTCATGCTTCACTAAATTCCATCTTAGCTTTAGGTCGGTGTTCTTTCTGGTCGGGAATCATGAGATACGTACTCGTGCAAAAAATCTTTCCAATCGGTATTCACATTTTTCCTAAGTATCGGGATTGACAACTCATCCTTTAAAGTTAACTCGATTTCAAGTCAAAAAAGTGCACGTTGGGTTGGAGTCATGTTTGCTAACAGTTGGAGAAACGAGTCGGTCATGCTGTATTCGGATCTTCGAGAAAAACTCAAGGAAAAAGTGATCGGGTTTAAATGACCCACGCAGTTGAGGTAGTTAATTCGAGTTAGATTCTTCGGAGCACAAGGCTGCCAGAATCTTGAATTGGGAACACGTGTATCTCGGTTAGATAATCAGTAAAGATTGGTTTACAGGTTGTACCGGGACCAGCTACGAGAAGAAGAATTGATGGTTAGGACGTTCTTAACTACTATAATCAGCTTACCATTCGGAGGAGAAGATTAATTTTCGAGGATCGATTCTTAATCCTGAATCTACCAAGTCTAGAGCTAAGGCTTATTATCTCTGTTTACAAAAAAATCTGAATTTATTTCCCGATTTAAATTTAATTTCTAATTTAATTAATTATTTATTTATGTTGTTTCAATTATTTAGTTCCTAAACATTTCAAAACCCCCTGATTTATTTGTTTATTTTTTGCAGGTCCGTTTGGAGTCATGGGCACGACTTTTCTCATGACTTTCGACACAACAAACATTCTGTTCACAAGTTAAACGCAGAAGTTGATTATAACATCCAGTCCCTGTGGACTCGACCCTAGTACCACTATTTACTAGTATTTAGAGTTATTTTGTAGGAATTATTTTTGGTGGTTTTGACGCCCATCAATTATGTGTGTTCTGTATTTAATAAAGTCATGCATTATGTAACTTTCATGTTAGTTAAGTATGCATCATAAATAATGACATGCATTATGTAACTCTCATGTTAGTTAAGATTGGATCATAAATTATGTCATGCATTATGTAACTCCCATATTAGTTAAAGTTTGCATCTTTTAATGAAGTCATGCATTAGTAACTTATTTGTTCATTTAGTTTACATCTTAATTAAATCATGCATTTAAGCATCTTAGTTGTTTGAGTTAGTTATATAAGTGTGTTATTTAATTTGACTGTTACTTTTTAATGCATAAGTTATAGTGTATTTATTTTCATAAATAAATATGTGTGTCTCTAGTTAATAGACAAGTTGAATAAGAATGTGAAAAGATTGCAATGTTTAATGTTTCTTAAATAAATTAATTGTATATTCAAATTGTTTGTTGTAGGAAAGTCCAAAAGGTTGGTAACATATTTTAAAGCTATAATAGGGTTGTTCGTTTTCCAAGAAGAATCAAATGTTGTCACATTCAAATGGTTGTTTAGTTTTGGCATAAAAGAGTGTGCATTTTGGTTACTTAATTGCTGGTGCATAAAGGGAACGTTTTTGGTGGATAATGAAGCACTTAAAGCTCATTATGGTGGTTGTTTAAATGGTGATTTTTCATATGACTAAAGACTTTTGAAATTGGGCAGTTTCAAAGCTTTTAAAAAGAACATTAAGGAGGTTGTTAATAGATTAAAAGGAGAATCTTCAAGTGATCAGTTTTTGGAGTCTTTATCCTTCATTATGGAACCATTATAAGAGGATGTTACACAAGCTTTATGATTTGGTTTCACGAGAGCTGAAGGGACATCAACTAAGCACATTAAGAACACATTTAGTCTTCATTACGGAATAGAGTCATGTATTTTCATCTACACTAGAATCAAATGAAGAGACATGACCATTAGCTTTCTTACATGAGTTACAAACAAAATTAAATCTTGTAATAACCTTATAGTCATAATAGTGCCTATAAATAGTTTGTAAGAGACATTGTTTTGGTTTTATATGATGAATGAATTTGCATATTGTGAGAATTTTTCTCTTGAGTTCTTTAGAACACACAATCTGAACTTATAAAGGCTCTGTGCTTTGTGGCATTCTTCTTCATTTCTTATACCTTCGGTTCTTGTTTTTTTTTTCCATAAACAACGGGTCGATGTTTGTTCGATTCTAATTCTTGTTTCAATTGTTTGTCGTATAAAAAACGGGTCACGTTCTTTAACGCTGGTTCTTTTCTCGTACAAGCCTTTGTTTTCGAGATTCTTATTTTTATTTCTTTAGCAACAAGTACCTTTTTGGAAATGGTCTGGCACTCAAGTGACTTATAATTCTAAACTGATTACGAGCTCACATCAATAACACCAAACCCTTGAACATTGAACCTCGAACCCCAAACCCTTGAACCCTGAACCTAAACATTGAACTTCAAAATCAAAATTCGAACTCGAACCCTGAACCTTAAATCTCTAATCCAAACCCTAAACCAAAGGGGTTTGGGGTTCAGGATTTTAGTTCAAGATTCTGAGTTCGGGGTTTATGGTAAAATAATTACCACAATTATATATCAATAACATGGAAAAAATTGAACAAAAATACTATTTTTTAAAATTGGTTGCACGAAAATTAAAAAAAACTTATGGGGGAAACAAAATGATTAAAATTTGTTAAAGAAGTAAAGATGTTTGTTTATAAATTTAAAAATTAATTATTTAAAGTAATTTAATTAAAATTAAATTAAGTTGGAGAAGACATTAGATACAGATGAGTGTATAATAATATTTTGTTATCTTTAAAATTTAATGACATGACACTATTTTATTGGTGCCTAAAATTATAATTTTTAGGATGATCCTAATATAATTTATTCCTTTTAATATTTACACTTTTATTCAATTTCACACATATTCTCTTATTTGGAAGTTGAAACAATTTGACATAATATTATTTTATTTTATATGTCACTCTAATAGATAATTTAAATTTTGAAAATTTTAAAAGAATTCCAAAATTTATGAAAAATCTTCAAATTAAAAAGAAACATAAAATGAGAGATTATAGGGTCATTTTCCAATAATGACAATGCCATTTTCAAACATGATAAAAACAAGAAAAAAGATAATAATGAAAAATATATTTACAGAAATTATAACCGAATATATTAGCAAATCAATAAACCTTTTAAAAATATATATAAATTAATACACTGTTTTTGAAGTATTACTTTATGGCCTAATATTTAATATATAGGTAATATTATTATTTTTATTCCACAATTAACTTTAAAAACTATCATTTGTCATTATAAAAATATTTTTATACTTTATAAGACACTTTATTAATCCCTAATTCTATTTGTAGAGTTTAAAACTCCACTGACAATGTACTAACTAATTTCTTTTACTTTATTAATCATTGCATCTCAATGACATTTTTATAGATTTTATAAAACTACATATTCCTTTAGAATGTGTTTAAAATTAATAATAACTTAAAAAAGTAAATTTTGAGGGTAATTATTTTATTCACTACTAGTGGAATTAAAAACTGGACAAGAGATCTAAAATGATGGCAGATATTTTTTTAATTAATTAATTATTATTTTATTATACCCTAAAAGCAAATGACATTAACTCACACTCGCTTGTGGAGTTTTTTACTCCATTGGCAATGTATAGGATAATTATCTAAATTTTATTTTTTTTAAATTGAAAAAATAAAATTTCCCGAGGATTTGATCTCTAATGCAATAGACAAACCAAGGTAAAAGTACTATGAAGGTCCTGTACTAAGAGTCAGATTGCATTTTATCCCTTCTAGTTACAAAATGAGTAAATTAATCATTATACATTAAATCAAATAACAATTTGGTCCTTTTTTATTAAAAATTTCATCCATTTCTGCCATTAAAAATTTGTCTCTATACATCAATATGAGGTACACGTGTCACGTCACGTGTCACTATCTAGTTATTTAAACAACCACGTCATTTTTTAACAATATAAATAGATAAAATTTTGGGTAAACTATACAAATTGTCACCCAACTATGCTCGTGTTCCTGTTCTGGTCACCCAACTTTAAAAAAAAATTCAATTTAGGCACTAATGTTTGAACTTGTTCCTATTTTGGTTACTCGCCATTAAATTGGTAACGAAAAGCTTTTTTTAATTGGTATAATAACACATTTAGTCCTCAATGTTACATATTCTATCAATTTGATCTTAATTCTAAATAATTCAATAAATTTAACCCTTCATATTTATAAATTTTATCAATTTGATCCTCAAACTTCCTAACTAAAACTTTCAACTTTTAAAACAGAGGCATTCCACATCTATTAATTTTTTATTTATGGTTGAAATTATCTAAATCGGTACATATCCCTTTTTGTTTATATTTTTAAGAAGTTGGTGTTAGAAATTAACTAAACAACATTAAAAATAATAGAAAATACAAATATTAAAAATATAATATATATAATAAATTTATATAAATAGTTAAATACTTTTGAAAAATAAATTTTACTTTGACTAGCATAATTTTAGTTTTAAATTAATTTCAGTAAATGATTTGATACTAAATCATATTACTATTAGTGATACGTGTTGCTTATTGTGGATTTAAATATTAAAATAAATAGAACACATAATAATCTCATAATCAATTTATAACATTAAAAAAGTTATTATCAATGTAATAAAAGAAAATTCAATTAATTCTTTCACATTTTTTTCTTATGAAACATTAAATGTTCATAATTTTTTCTTATACAATTATTCACTGAACAATTGGAATTTTCAAAGTTATATTTTTTTAACTCTGGATTTAATTTTCAATTTCACAGATCAACTTCGAGGATTATTTCTATATACCTTAAAGACTCGGTGGTTTTCGTAATAGAAGAGACATTTGGCGATAAGCCTGTGCTTGCTTGGAAAGATCATCATAAATGATTAAGGTGTGTCATTCACGATACATAAAATATTCAGCCAAAGCAGCTCCAGTATAAGGAGCGAGGTATTGTAATGTAGCTGGGGAATCCGCCGTTTCGGCTACCACAATGGTGTACTCCATCGCTCCCCTTTCTTGGAAAGTGGTCACTACCTGAGCCATAGAAGATGCTTTTTGACTAATAGCTACATAAACACATATTATATTTTGCCCTTGCTGATTGAGAATCGCATCCATAAAAATGAGTAATAACCCCCAGTAGAGACTGGTACGATTCAATTCAACATTTTGTTTGTTCGAGTTTGATTGTGTCATAGCTCTATAATTAATTCGAATTAGGTTTATCGTTGGATGAACTGCATTGCTGATATTGACCCCAAAAAAGAAACGGTAGGTACAACTAGTCCGTGAACAGCCAACTATTGCACTATAAAAATTGGATAGGTTCGATCTATGGTCATTGGGTCCTCCTAAAAAGATCTACTAAATTCATCGAGTTGTTCCAAAGAATCAAAACAACCAATTATTAATGGAATTCCTTGTCGGCTCTCTGTAAAATACTCGTTTGGACGAAGGCTTCCAAACACATCATAAGCTAAACCTGTGCTGATAAATAACCAACCCGCGATGAATAGGGAAGGTATAGAAATATCATACTGTTAACAATAAGAGTAAATGTAAAGTGGTTTTTTTAAAGGTTTTTCTATTTTCTTTAGCTAAAATTGTATCGGTTAAAGGGTTAAAAAAATATTTTCTTTAGAAGAAAATTAATGCAAAAAAGAAAAAAGAGAAAAAAATTTCAGGATAAACTCATTAGTATCAAAATTGGCTTGGAAAACGGCTTGTTAGTACTTAGCGGAGAGAAGGCTTTTATTTATTTATTTATTTAATCTTTTTGGGTTTTGTGATTTTATAGATGTGGAATGTCTTTGTTTTAAAATATAAAAACTTTGGATAGGAAGTTTGAGGATCAAATTGATAGAATTTGTAAATGTGAAGGGTTAAATTTATTAAATTATTTAGAATTAGGATCAAATTGATAGAATATGTAAGTATTGAGTACTAAATGCATCATTATACCAATTAAAAAATCTTTTGTTATCAATTTACAGCATGTGTTAAAAACAATAACTAATTCAAATGTTAATGCTTAAATTGAAAATTTTAAAGTTAGGTGACCAAAACAAGAACACATGCATAGTTGAGTAATTATTTGTGTAGTTTACCCTAAAATTTTGAACACGAAAGACTAATTTACTCTTTAATTTAATGTATAAAGATTAATTTACCCAGATAACATCATAGATTTTCATATTCATATTCAGGTAACCGATTTAAAACTAGATAATAGATATAACACCTATTCTCTGTCTAGTAGTGAAAATAATTATACTATGGCAATATCCATGGATCAATCCAATTTGTGCACATCATTTTCGTCTCTTCTTTCACTTTTTTTCTTAATTTAAAGAGTTTTATTTTAATAATTATTGGAAATTATGATTTTTAATTTTAATTAATTATTGATATATCATATAAAACAAAATAGTGCGAAAGATTAAGACCAATTTACTTAAAATAAAAGAATAGAGACCCAATCAAATAAAAGTGTAAAAAAATGGAGGGCTAAAGTTGGTATTATGCCAAAATAAGTATTTAACAGCTAGCGTTTTACCCAGAAAACTTGTAGTGCGCCATATTTGGTTTCCAGTTTGGGCTAAGTACAACCTACTCAAGTATTTAGCCTCAGTAGGGCACCAAAAAAAGGACAAATTCCTGGAAGTCTTTTCCCTTTCTGCTTCTTCTTAACGACGCTTTATATCCCTTTTTCTTTGTTTTGTTTTCAATTTCACAAATAATGGCTATTAAGAATGAAATTATTACTTCGACAGATTTGGGTGACAACGAAATTGGGAATATCAGCACTTGGAGCATTCCCAAAATGATTTCTCTTGTAAAATCCACTTTTCGTTCCAACGATTTCGCCATGGTAGAAAGGGAATTATTGGCGAGAGAGCAGAAATCAAAGCTGGAAATCGAGTCACTGAAACAGGCAAAGGATTCATTTTCCTACAAATTCGAAGAAGAGAGGTTGGAAAAAATGGGTTTTGCGGATGATCTGAGGAAATGCAAGAAAGAATTGGAGGATATGAGGGGTGAGGTTTCGAAGTTGCGGGAAGAAAATATGGTTTTGAGGGAAAGAGGAAAGTCTGCTGAGGAAAGGTGTAATAGATTGTCGGAGGAAGTGAAGGGCATGTATGAGAAACAACACGAAATTATAAATTTGAGAAGCAAGAATTGCGAGCTTGAAAATGAGAAAGCCAAAGCTGAATCTGAGTTGGAAATACTGAGGAAGAGATTCGAGGAGTTGGATAAGAGGGTTTTGTGTTTAGAGACTGGTTTTAATACTCTACAAGATGAAGATGATTCCAAGAACAACAATAGGAATGGGGGAGAAATTGGGGTTTCCGAAAATGGGGGGCTAAAACCAATTGAAGCAAACGGTTATTCACCAAATGCTGGTAAAAATTCAACATTCTTGAACCTTTTTTTATTTTGTTTTCGTGTTTATATTGTTGTTTGGTTGGTTAAATTCATGCTAGAGTTGCTATTTAAGATTGCTATGCATATGAAGATTTCAGTATCATTTCAGGTTATGGACTGATGGTGATATTTTTTAGGGTCGGATCCTCAACAAGTCCCAGGGCTTTTTTTTTTTTTTTGTTTAGGGTTGGATTCTCAAAAGGTCTAGTATTCTGTCTCGGGGGTCTATGCTCCGTTTTAGCCTCGAGCTTTTGCCCTGTCCATGAACGGGGCATGGAAACGCCACATGCTGGTGCCAAGAGTCACAAACAGTGCCTGAACAGGCGAACCAGGAGAAACTTGAGAGTTTTATGGTGGGGTTTGAATTCATTCCCTATAGCATATTGGCATTTATGGGTAAGATGAGTACCACTGGGACAAAACTTTGGGGTTAAAATGGAATATAGGTGCTCCGAGAATATAATACCGGACTTGTTGAGGGTCCAAACGTCAATAATGCTCTGTATCAAATAATAAATACTGATACTTGTATAGCAGGATAAGCAATTTGCTCTAAAGGTTAGGTTCTATTGCAGGAAATTCAAAACATTTAACCTTTTTTTTACGTACCAATGTGTACTTCATTCACCATGCTTCATGAGAAAATTAGTTCTGCATGTATAGATCATAGAATGTATATACAACTAGCTGGAGTTTGATTTGGGTGTCGAAAAATCGAAATACATATTCTAAGTGCTTATGCTAAATGTATATCTATGACTTACCTGTTGTGGAACTTGTAAAGTGTTTTCCCCCTTTAATATCTGTTGGTTTAACTTATTCTTCCTGAAATTTTGCATGCCAGGGAGTGGGAGACCTCCATCTCAAAACATTGTTGAGATTGTTGATATCGATAGTGATGATGATTGTGCACCAGTAGAAAATCCGAGTGTGGAAACTGTGACTCCAACTCTCAAAAGAAAACAAACTTCAACTACAGATGTAGGTGATGGTGAAAATGGTGATAACGATGCATTATCCGAGAAGTTAAAGATGAGGAAACGTCAAGAGCCTGTTTGCAGGCCTAATGATTGTCCACTTAATCATTGCTCAACGACAACAATTGTTTCTGATTTCAATGAGGTTAACAGAGGTTCTGCCACACCAAGGGAAGATGTTACGGATTCAGTACAGCCTGAACATCGAACGGAGTCTGAGCATAGGTCTGGGGATCTTATCAACGGCTTTCCTTTGGCTGGGCTTTGTTTCTCCGAGGAAAGTTCTGTTTCCTCTGATACCGACTCTGATGATGACAGTGATGGATTTATTTCCATCAACCATTCTCAGCTTGCACCAGAGGTTCAGAAGGAAAACAAAAATTAGCCACTGGAAATGGATGGCTACTTTCTGTTTTTAGATATGAGAACCTAACAAGAAGTTTGTCACATTGTGCCAATTGACAATTTATCTCCGGTGCACACAGGTATTGCTACAGAAGCTATTCCAATATCTCCTCTGCCTTTTCTTCTTTATGTTCATTTTAGAAAAGGTGATGATGAGATAGTTTCGCTTGGTAGCTTGAATATGGGTTCTCATTGAAACTAGTTACATGCATAAGAACCATTATAAAGAAAGAAAGAAAGAGAGATGTAGAGTGGAGTAGAGGTTGATTCTTGATTTTTTCTAACATTAAGTTTGATGATTCGTGTCTAGATTTGAACCTTTGTACTCTTCTTTATGATAACATGACATAATATTTCCTTTTGCCATGAAATGTAACATCAAATCTGTTGTTTGCTTTCCTTAAACTTTTGCTGCTATAACTTGTCAATCCCATGCACATCAGCTCCAGGGATATTACTCTGGCAATGGCGGATACACAGTGTGGAAGATCTTGTTCATTATATCGAACTAGCTATTCAACACTGTTAGCAATTTTTTGAGATATGACCAAAGAAAGGATACTTTATTGTTATAATTGTGGCATGACCAAACCAATATTTGTTGTTTTAACACGAGCAACATTGTTGTTTACCTTTTGTTTCTGCATTTATATATATATGCGTGCCTTATCTTTCACATAAATACATGCCTTACCTTTCTCATTTGTGATGACTTGAACAAGATATTGGACCTAAAACTAAAGTGTGGATAATAATGTGAGCAAGCTTATGTCACTTTGGATAATGATTTAATATGATTTGCATCATAAGCTTACTCATATTTGGTATAGGTCAAAATCAAATATTTATTCATTACTTTTGCTTAATTCCATTTTTATCTTCTTTTTGGTTGGATGCATCAAAGTTGCCATCATCCAAGGGGTACAAGGTAGCTGCAATGGTTTGTACTGTAACATTGTTGAATGGTTTGTGATTTTAGATTGGATTCATGGTTTTTGGGTCTTGTCATTGTCTTCCAATCCCCTAAAAGAATATTTAAAGTAGGGGGAAAAAGAAGAGAAAGCATGCTTAAGAAACATTAATTAAAAAAATAAAAGGGATAAATTTAAAATAAAAGAACAAAGGTCACTTTTTTAAGGTGTTTAAAGTACAATTACAAATTATTAATAATTACATGTCAGGATCAACTATAACCAAAATTAATTCAATTTAAAGTATATAATGAATTGAAAATCAAAATATATTTGAAACTAGATTAAAATAAATTTGGACATAACTTTCACATTATGAAACTTGAACTTAGAATAATATAAGCAGAATGCGCATATAGCATTTGTGCATGGTCTTAGCACATTAACTTTGCTAATACAACCAATACATAATTAGCAAAATATGATTAAATTTCAAATGCGTGAACCTCAAGGAAAGAAATTGATCTATCAACTTTTGAACGGTCTATCATTATTTAGTTTAGTTTTCAATTTTTCATATTAACTTTTTATTTTCGATTTTTAATTTATTTTGACAAAATAAATTTTGTTTTACGTCTTTTAAATATTATTTGGTAAGTAGAATTTTTTATAACTATTTCTAAAAACAATTTGTCAAGAAAAAATTATCAACAAATTTTTATAATATTTTATATAAAATTTCTAAATTTTTACTTTTAAATATAAAAGATTTATTTTACATCATAAAATAAAATTAATTATAAATTAAATAAAATATCATTTGATTGAACTTGAGTAACCGAACGTTATATAAAAAAAAATTTAAGGGCATAACAAAATTTATAAAGAATAAAAACTTATGGGAAGTGTATGTTAAAAAGTGCACAACAAAATTCCTCCCAATGGCTGCCTAGCCATGCCTTGGTATTTCCCAATTCCCATGCGTGGTACAGTATTATTGAGTACCGAAAAGAATTATGTTATTATGTGGGTAATTTTTTATATAAAATTTAGATAAATATTTGTGACATTTGAATTTAAAATATTATGATTTTAATAATTCAATTTTATCAGTTCAACTAAAGATATATATATTTACTTGATAAATTAATTATTTCAAAAAATTATTATATAAATTTTCTATTTACATCGTATGTGTGCCATAATTTAGTTATTATAAATTGAGGGTGTGTTAGCTCACTTAAGTGGGCGGAGAGTTGAGAAAATGGATAAATTAGGAAGAAATAAGAAAGCAAGTGAGACTAAGTGGAGGTGAAGGCTTGAGGATGTAGTGGAGGGAATACATCCCTCATTCATCGTTCTTCAAGGTATTTATAGGGAGGGAGATCTCGTGTCCAAAAATGCCACATCATGGACAAGTTCAAGACATGATGATTGTGCCATCGACCAAGTGGGAAGGCTGTTGCATGTGGGTTGCCATGGAGTATGGTATTGTTTTGACATTCTCCTTTTTGAGATTGTACAAATTTGTTACACTTAGTGATTCTAGGGTGGTCTCCTCCTGGAGATAATGTGTTTCCATTAAAAGCGGATGAATGTGTCTATGCCGGGTAGGGTATAAGAAATCTATACTATTATTTAAGTATTTAATCGAGTTGATGTCACTCATCACTCGGATTCCAAACTCAATTATGAAATGACAAAAAAATCATACTCTTTAGAAAATAAGTAAGAAGATATTTTTTTTTACATGGCGGGGTAACCGGACAGTAAGAAACCATCCGAAACATGCGATTCGGTTCCATCCCAGAAAATTATCTACACCTCTCTTTCATACCAGTTACGGTTTCCACCCCCACCCTTCACTTCATATAAATACCATCTCCTTCCTCTTCTCACCTTCATTTCACTATTATCATCATTATTTTCCCCAAACAAGCCCTTCCCCCACCAAAAAAAAAAAAAAAAAACACTCTCTAGTTTATTACCTCTCTCTCTGCGAGGCTCTTTTGAGCCATTGCATGAGATTGATTATCTTTAAACACAAAAAAATCTAAAGCTTTTATTCACACCAGCAGAGAGAGAGAGAGAAAGAGAGAACAAGCATTTTATATACAAATAGTTTTTAAAAGCAAAAGGAAGAATAATGGCAGTAGTTCCCATGGGTTGTTTAGTCGTTGTATTCGTTTCTATTGTTTGCTGTGCTATTATCACCTTGCCTGCTTCCATTCAAGCCCAGTCCTCTTCCCCAACAAGCGACGGTAACTTCTTTTTTATATATATATCAATTGCCTTTTATTTATTTATTTATGTTTGAATATTTAGTGACTTTTTTTAATGAAAAACAACAACAGGGAATTCGATTGACCAGGGGGTTGCATGCATGTTGATGGTGGTAGCATTGTTGCTCACTTACCTCATTCATGCTGCTGATTTCTGCTTTAGCTTTTGAGCTTCCAATTGGAAAAATAGGGTTTTGGACATGTGATGGGATGATGAATTGGCTTCTTTATTTTATTTTATTTTAGTTAAAGCTAAGGGTTTTTTTTTTGAGGGTTGATGTTTCTTTCTTCAATCTGATTTGAGGTCTAAATGATTTGTAAATAAGAGCATTATGTGATTTTAGTCGAAAATTATTTTGTTCGAGCTTGATAATCTCATTAGCTTGTCGATTTTTTTCAGTGTTATCAATATTCAATCTACGTTCATTTTTCTATATAAAATAAAGGTGGGGATGAGGTAATACAATTCAAACCCGTGTTAAATGGATGTTTGACAAAAGTTTTAACCATCGTTCTATATAAATCGAGATCAATCCAAATGATTTGTTAAATCAAATTAATTGTGAGTTAATTATCGAATAATATTTGAAGTATTATTTGTACATAAATTTTATGTACTATTAGAGAATAATAATATAGCATCTTATTATTAAAAATAAAAATTATGGGAGATTTATAAATAAATATATTAATAAATTAATTTAAATATAATTAAATAATAATGAATAGTAACTATTATAAATAAATATTAATAAATTTCAAATTTAATGTTTATGATTTTGAGTTTAGGGTTTAAGATTTACTATTTAGGGTATTAGTATTTATTTATAATTAATTATTAGTTAATTATGTTTAAATAAAGTTATTTTTATTTTTATATTTCCTTTTCTAATTTTTATTTTATTCAATGATGAAAGTGAGAAGGAGCTCTCTCAACTTATGGCTTAACTATCTTAAAATTTCTCCTTTTTTGTTGTTCAAAAAGAAAACATTAAAGTAAAACAGAAACAACTTATCTGTTTTGTCTTGTCATGAAGTTGGGAGCCTTAACCACCACAATATCATAACTATAAAACAATAACTAACGACAACCAGAAATAATTGGAGATGAACAAAAGGCAGAAAGGGAAAGAAGAAAAGTGAGTAGTCAGAGAAAGAGGGAGAGAAGAAACTGAAAAGAAAATGGGAGAGGGGAACGTGAGAAAATTTTGGCCTCTTTAAAAAATAAAAATAATTAAAATAAATAAAAATAAATGAATAAATAAGTATTTAGACTTAAAAAAAAACAATCTAAATAAAAAAATAGTCCCTCAAAACACACCTAAGAACTCAAACCCGGGACTCAAAGATACACTAACACACAACCAACCACCAGACCAGCAGACCCATTTTGACATAAAACACAATAACAAACCCAATTGTCCGATCTAGCTGCTAACCCTACCTACAAATCTCAAAACTTCTAACCCCAAATTCCGGGGTGTTACAAAATCAATTTTTAACAAGAGTAATAAATATAAATCAATAAATCAATCCTCTTTTGATTCATGTGAAATATAATTTTTTCCTCATTTACAATCTCAATATGAGATCCATTATAAATATATTTTAAAACCAATAGATTAACCATCACAATATATTAATATATCAGCTCTTCTGGAGCTTTTAGCTAATTTTGTACTACCAAATATTGGAATAATATTGGTTTATATTTTCTTTTGTGTTCACTTCGAGGAATGCAATAGATTTACTAGGATGAACTTATAAACGTCCCAAAAATTCTTTATTTCATAATCACCATCGCAAACAAGCGTGGATTTCAAATCAAAATCTATCTATTCATGTTTGTTATGATTAGTTTCCAATTATAATAAACATGATATAATAAATAAATCATAGTAAAATATACCTGAGATACTTTAACATCATCATTGTCACCTTAGCTATTATCACGAGCACTATTACAAGTACTAAAATAACTATGCTTTCATAAGAACATACAACATATAACTTATAGAATATTATGATGCTCTAATAAATTATTCGTACTTTATAATTCAATCTAAAATGTATAATCCAATCATTCATCAATAATAATAAAAAATTCTCTTTAAAGGGACCAATATCACAAAGACTTATATTTTAAATCGACAATTAATATATATTTAAACAATCATTTAAAAAAATATTATAAAGTTTTATTAGTAAACCTTATGAACTTATCGATATTTAATAATATAACTTAATAATTTGATCGGACTTAAAACAAATAATAATAATAATCATACTGTAAAAAAAAATGAAGCTCCTTACCAATTTAAATTGTGCTCTATAAATCCAAAATCCATGCTGAGATCAAATTTTTTTTCACCATCCAAAGATACAGGTTGCAGTGTCCATCTTGGTGTTGAGCCTCTTATTGTATATTCAAACCTTCCATTCGGAGTAATACTCTTTTACCAACTTTAGTAAGAAGTAAAACAAGTTAATTAAAATAATCTCAAATTAATTTAACTTAATTGAAAATTAATCTAGATATAAAACACTAAATAGATAAAATCTTCTTGTAAAGAGTTGCAAACACTAGTAGGCGAAAGGCAGCAAATAATGGAGAATCAAGGAAGTAAGCGCTCAATTTGAATAGCAACCACAACAATAAATAGCCATTTGAAGAAGCAAAAGAGCCAACAAAATAGAAAAATAAGAGTAATTTTAGTTGTCAGAGGCTGAATTTTGGTATTATGGATGAGGTTGAAAAATAAGAAATACAATAAAAATTTACATTTATTTGAATTCGAATTTTGATACCAAATTTAATATATGAAAAATTATTGAAAAATGAATATTTTTTGCGATTATATGGATTTGAATCAATGTAGATTCATTTAAGTTAAAAACCCTTATTTTCATCATATCCACTTTTACAAAATATTGATGAAAATAACTTTTTTTATTATTTTTTTAACTTTTCACTTTTTTTATGTAAAAAAAATCAATTTAAAAATTTTCAACTAAGAATGTTTTAAAATTTTTAAGAAAATGAAAACAAAAATAGCATCTATTTTTTAAAACCAACTTCATTTTTACTAAGTCATTGGTTTAAGGTACTTGTTCATGGCTGGGCCAAAAGATTCGCTTAAAAAGTGGGAGAGTTTGGGAAAAATAGAGGCCAAAAAATTGAGTTTGGGAAAAAAAAGAAAAAAAAAACTATTGTTTTGTTACTATTTTGCTGTTATTTTCTTATTGTTTTCTCATTATTTTTTTGTCATTTCACTATTATGTTATTATTCAGATATTGCATAACTCTTGTTTAATTGTAAATTTTGCTACTATTTTAGAGGAATTTGCTTGTTAAATTGCACCTATCTTAGTGTTATTTAAGTAAAAAGACTTTTAATTTATTTTCAATTTGTTGGGAAACATTTATTATAATGTTTTTAGTATTTTTGATACGTTATATTTTTAAATTTTTTATATAAAAAAATATTAGTACGGGCAGGCCAGACCCGAGTTTTAGCATTTTTATTCGGACTGAGCTTGGGCAAAATTTTAGGCTCATTTTTTGGGCCGGGTGTAACAGTCTGTTTTTTAGTAGTGTTAGAAACAGTGATTTCAAAATCATAATTCTAACGAGTGATTCCGTAAATATAATTAATTAATATTTACGAGACAAATCTAGTAATATAGTGAATTTTGATTTGATAAATTTTGTTAATTTGATGATAATTAAATTACAAGTGGTTTGTCCCTAAAGTTAAGTAGTTTTGAAAATGAGGTATCAAGACCTTATTTCTATAAACCAATCCGTAAATATTTAATAAAAGTTGATTGAAGTTGGTTCGAAAAATTGTGTTAATTAAATAGTTAATTAAGAAAAATGATTAAATTGTAAAAGACGTAAAAGTTAATCGCTATTGATTTATATTAGTTAAAATGCATAATTAATGTTTGTTTAAGGATTAAAGTGGCAATTTACCACCTTTTGAATGTGGGTGGACGGTCATTGCTTGTTATTTGTTAAATTATATGTTATTTTAATGTTAAATTAAATTTAATAATTAAGTTAAAATATAAGTAAATAAAAACAAAAGGGTAAAAGCCTTTATCAGCCTCTTTTCTCCCTTTCTCCACCGTTTCTCCGTTGGATAGAAAACCAAACTTTCGGTCAAGCTTGATCTTCAATAGTAAGCAATTTTAATAAATTTTTTTTTGTAATTCTTATGTTTTTGAGATCATTACAACTAGGTCTAATTAATCCGTATCTTCGATTTCAAAACTGTTAAAGATTGTAAAACTTTTCATTGATGAATCTTAGATGTTTTTTTTTATAGAGAATGGTAGATTTGGAAGCTATGAATTGTTTTAAGGACTACTTTATAAAGTGATTTTTGTTAATTTTGAACTTAAGGACTAAATTGTTAATATCTTAAAATTGATATGTAATTTCTAATTTTTTTATAATAGATGGCTGTAATTGAATGTATTTGAAATTGATTTAAAGTTTGATGTTCAAATTTGGAAGTTATGATAAGTTTGATTTTTGGAAGTAAATTGAATAAAATGTAAAAGTTCGGAAATTGTGTAAAATAAAATTAAAAGATTAAAACATGAATTTGAGTAGTATTATGATATTTTATATTGATATTTTGAATCTTAAATATTATTTAGATCAAGTTATTGACTTAGGCGAAAAAGAAAAATTAATGAATAGTCCTTGATATCTAAACTGCTACAGCTTTTGTTAGGTAAGTTCATACTACTTTCTAAGTTTATAATTTGATATTAAATGTTGTTAAGTTTATGGAAATAAATTAGATTTCTGAAATATTTCTAATGGAATGAGTAAAAGTATCATATACAATGTTTTTGAAAGATTTTCGTTTATGACCGAGTTCCAGCATTTGTTGCGAACTCGGATATACATGTGACACAAATTTAGTCTAGACTGGTAATCCATTGTCATTTTAAAGGTTTAGCCTGGACTGGTAACCTTCATGTATACATAGCCCTGACCAGGCTATATTTCCTTTGTGTTGTCATTGGTTTAGCCTGAACAGGTAACATGACATATATATCTCTCTACCAGATTAACTCATATGAGTTTTAACTGTTTTATGGACTTGTATATTGAATTCTTTTACAAAGTTCCATTGGAAAACTATCGAATATAAAGTGTTAAATGGTTTTATAATATTAACATAATTTGAATTATGAGTAACTGTATTTATTGATTACTGACTTGAAGTTGTTGATTTATGTTGTGATAAGGTTTTTACTTGAATGGTTCTATGCAATTAGCAATTAAATGTGCATGGTAAGTTAGTGAATTGAAATGTATGAACCTACTAAGTATGTCTTATACTTATTTTTGTTATTATTTTCTGTAGATTTTGAATACGTGAAGTGTGTCGATCGGATCATCGGAGCTCACACCTAGCATTATCTAACATAAGTAGTTTTTGAAGTCTTGAAATGTGGTTAATTGTGACATGCATATAGGATGCTCATTTTGCAAATGTTTAGGCATGTTTTAGTACTTTGGTTGTAAATATACTCTTGTGCAAAGTTAGTACATATATATAAGGCATGTTTAACATCTTAGTAATGTGTATTTGAGGTATGTTTAATGGTATTTGTGGATGATTATTTGGTAACAAATTTGGTATGTTTATTGATAGTTAGATTGTTTGAATGGATGAATTGAATTGCTTGATAAATGTTGTTTTGTATGTGGTACCAATGATGGCATATTGGTTAGGCACTTAGGTTGAGATGTTTTAATATGTTTTAGGCTTGATTATATGTGTTTTGAAAGCATGTTTATGGCTGATTTGGTTTTGGCTTGGTACCTAAAGAATTGGTGTTGTTTTACATTGTTGTGGAAGCTATTTTAGGTGTACACGGCCTGGAACACAGGCTGTAACACAGTTGTGTGCCACACACGGTCATACCACATGGCCATGTGTCATTTTGATTTTAACTTTAGGACTGTGCATACGATATCAGAGAGTTACACTGTAATGCCCTAAAAATATAAGTATTGATTTGTTAAATTATGTCAATAAAATTAGCATTTATTTTAGTGGTTTGGGGCCTTTAGTGTGTGTTGAGGTCTTGAGATCGAGGCCTTTAGTGCTTTTCAGATTGGTGGTGTTGGATTGGGTTTTAAACTCTTGGGAAAAGATGGTAAGTTAGCAGGATATGGTTGGTTAGAAGTCAGTTTATTTTAGAAGTGTAGTGGTTTAATAATAGTAAAAGGTTATTTTTTTTATATAATTGATTTTATTATTTTCCCCAAAGTCTGTTTCCACTTTATCATGTTAGTTGCTCCATCTTTCCTATTTTCTTTATTTGTTTTTCACGTCGTTTCTCGTATCCTTTAATTGCAAATCTGTTCCTTTCTTTCTTGTTTGGTTTTTTTCAATTTTGTTTTTCTCCTTCATTCCTAGTGGGGTTAGTTCTTTTGCCTATTCTTTTTCGTTCTCCATTTTGGGCTGTTTTTATTTCTTGAGGCATTAGTTCATATTTCGTTGACTGTAAAACTATGGGTAAGGTATTTATGTTCAATATTTTATGTGTTACTTGTAGTTGTGTTGGGCGTTGGGTTTTCATTAAATTGGTATAGTGGGTATTGTTAATAATTTTGATGTGTTTTTATTAGGAGTAGTACAAGAGGTAGTAGGCGACCCTCCAGCGATTTAAGTATTGGGTGATTGTTGTTGCGTTCCAGGGTAAGTTAATATTGTGGTTTGGGGGCTGCTGCTTGCTGAAAATAGATTCAATTTGTGTTGAATTCTTACGAGTTGAGTTTGGTAAATTATTTCAATGGGTGTTTATTTGACGCGTTTAGGTTCTGAATTCTCATGAGTAATTTCGCATCAAAATTGAACCAGGTGTGTAACGAGAAATCTGAAAATTAGTGAACAGTGAAAGCAAAAAATCTGCACAATCGAAGCCACACGATCGTGTGACAGGCCATGTACTAGATCGTGTGTGACACACGGTCTAGGCTATTTGGGCCGTGTGGGCCACATGGGAGTGTGTAAGGCCGTGTGGGCCCGAAATTTCAAATTTTTCCCTAGGGTCGTACACATTGTTCTGATCGATCGTAGGCTTTCCGTGGGATTGTCATGTGATCAAATAGACTATAAAGTATGAAATTTGGTTATCTGTTAGTATAAATTCTGATATTTGTTCATATATTTGAGACGTTATGTGATAAGTAAACTCCGTAATAGATTGTGAGTAACCTAAAAAATGCTATGTATGTTCTGAATCTGTTATGTTATGCATGTATACTGTAAACATGTCTGATTTCTGTTATATTCTATATTTGTATTTGGGGTGGTTTGCTATATGGAGGAAGTGTTTATGTAAATGGCGATAACTCACCTACTAAACTAGCAGCTCAGCTGTAAATATTCTGTAAAGTGTCATGCAGACACTAAGTGGTGTGTAGGGTTGGATGGGTGCTTCATCCCCTATATGGTGTAGTATGATGGTGGGGTTGATGTGTAGCGGATGGGGGATAGGATTATATGTTTGTATCTGTAGTGCTTTGAAATGTTCTGATTCTGTTATTTTAAATTAGCTTGTTTAAAATGTATGTTACACGCTTAGTTTCGAAAACTCACTTTTTGTTTGTATGTCACTTCCAGGTAATCCTCAGACTTAGGAGGGTCAGTGTGATGGGAGCTCAGTTTTAACAATGTTTATAAAAATTTAAATTTTTTTAAATCAGGTTTGAGAGTTTAGTAATTTTGGAAACTTTGGACTATTTTGGTTTTTGAACTTTATTTCCGATTTCTACATGATAATTGTTACTTTTTATCAATAATATCGATTTCCCTGCAAAACAATCGATTCTTGAAACAACAAACTGGGTTTTCAAAAAATATAATGATCAAATAATTTTTGCTAAAAAAGTATACAAATTTAGAAAAGTAAACAAATAACGCTTTCACTTAAACAACTAAGTAAGATATGTTTTCAAATAATCCGGGTTTTCAAGTAACAAAGAAGTTACGACAATTTCCAAAATATACAAATCAAGATTTTCAACCGTTTTACGTAACATCTCCAGATTAGGCCATAATGTCTAGGTTGGGTTTGGGGTGTTATACATACAGCCTGGCGACACGGTCATGTGATTTTATTTTGAGTACTCACATGGGTGGACACACGGGCTGAGACACAACTGTGTGACCCGTATTTTGAATTGTACATGGTTTGGCTAGATGGCCATGTTTCTAAGCCACACGGTTTGGGCTTTGTCACACAGCCTAGCCACGCGGCCGTGTGACCCTTGTTCCCAAAATTTTCAAGTTTTTTTCTATATATTTCTATTTTGATTCAAATTAGTCCCTGATTGTTCCTAAACTATTTTTAAGGCATCGTAAGCTCGTTTTAAGGCCCGTAAATGTGTTTATGCTATGAATGAAATGTAGATTCGAATGTTTTTATTTAAATTAAAAAATGAATGGTCTAATGATGGAAATTATTTTGATATGTGTCGTAATACTCTGTAACTCTAATTCGGTGACAAAAAACGGGTTAAGGTTGTTACACCGGGCCTATCAATTAGATCTAGAATTTTGTTAGGACTTGGTCCGAACTTGACTCATAGACAACTCTTATTTAAAGAAAAAACATTTTCATTGGTCTAAAATCTTAGTTAACATCAACTCTAAGGTTCAAACTTAAATAACTCAATCTCCCTTCTCTTGATAAAAAAACACAAATTTTAAAATAATTAAAATATTATTATAAGGATGTTTTTATATTGTAACTAGTATGTGTACTCCTATGATGTATGCATTCATATTTGTATTTATTTGAATATGTTATATTAAACCACTTAATTTTTGTAACAGATTTCCTTGTTTGAAAATAAAAGCAATTTCAAAATGAAAGAAACTATGATTATAATTTTATATATAATAATGTTTATTTTTTTAATGTAAACATGTTTTTTGTAAAATTAAATGGATTTGTTCTATTATGAATGATATAAATTATGAAAAAAATAGTATTTATTAAAAATTCAAATTCAATATAGGCGTGGAATTAAAGTGATTCCATTGTTCAGAAGTAGGGGTGAGTATTTGACCGAGTCGAATCGAATTGGGTAAAAAATATTCAAGTTAGTCGAGTTGACGAATCCTATTTTAGCAATCGAACACAATTTGAATTTTTTCGAATTGAATCGAGTCAAAAAATTTCGAGTCAAGTCGAGTCGAGTTAATGAATCTTATTATTTATACTCAATGTTGCATTTACATGAACCGATTATTTAACTAGTAGACGAAGTACAAGATTATTTAACTACATAAACGATATAATGGTTTTGCCTAACTTAATGAGTAAACATTTATCAAAACGATATGGTTTTGCCTTTTAACTTAATGGTTTTGACTTTTAATTTTAGAAAAGGTAAACGTAGTTTTGCCTTTTCTTATTAAGATTTTCAGATAACTCGAATTGTGTAATTCATATTCGAATTAAACCGAAAAACTTAATTTTTTATTTGAGTTGATCTGAATAACTTGATTAACTCAAATAACTCAAAATATTTAATTCAAAATTTGAATTTTTATTGAGTTTTTCAAATTGAAACGGATTTTGCTCACCCTATTTAGAAGTAATAAAGAAAATATGTAAATAAGAACTACTAAGAAATATTCTCAATCTTCTTTTGTTTTGCTTATCGATTTCTATTGTAAAAATTCAGTCTAGAAACTGTCTTTGTTGTAAGTAGAAAATTAAAATTTTCTAAAAATAAGCGGTTATATTATTTATAGCAATAAGCCTTTTACGATATTCATACATGTGTTTTGGAATCACGGTATAAGTAATTTCGTAACTTCCAACCAATACAACCTTCTTCGTTATTTTCAAAATTTTTCTTGTTTATATTATGAGCTCTAATTCATGAATCAGTGTACATAATAAAAACTTTATTGATGTTCCAATGGGGAAAATCAATATTGTCCTATGGGCTAGAAATCGAAAGTAAACTCTCTCAAAGTTAGAATTTATTTGAAGAATAAATCTTGCTAAATTGTAACAGAGTGTCGATGCTTAGTATAATATATTTTGACCAAGCTCATGGTCTCTATTTATAAAGAAAATCACTAGAGTCTTAGTCGCACAAGAACTAATAAAATCATAAATTATAATAGAAAATATGTAGTCATACTAGGACTACACATGGTGGGCGACACCACTCCCTATTGGGACTAGGGTTTGTCACCCATAATGTATTAGATGGGCTTGTTGGGCTCATCTCTTGCTCATAGCAAGAAAATATATTCACTGCGGATAGTGATACATGCGATCTATTTCTCTAATTCATCGTTTTCATTTATTCATTTCATCAATTTAAACACAAAGCATACAAGGTTGTATAAAGCTAGTGAAGGAACCAATTGGACATATATAATAGGCCTAAAATAATTTGTAATTATCTTTCGAGTCTTCGTTTATAAATTACAACATTATTTAATCATGGAGTCATTCCACTAATATATCATGACTGAGCTCTCCCTATTATATAACATTAGGAAAGCAACTATTGAGTGTTCGTCTAATGACTTTGTCATAAGCGTGTTACCCTCATAAGATATTCTTAATCTTTATGGGTTAAATCTGTTCACCCAACACGATCTTAATTTATCTCATAGTAACCATTACATCTTCCCTCATGAATAAGTCAATTACTAACAAATGACCCGTGATTGTAATATCCCGTTTTTCAGTGGTAACAAAACAGTGGTTTCGAGACCACAATTCTGATTTGTGAAGTTGATTTTTTTATAATTTAATTATAATTTACAGGGTTGCGTTGGATTCGTGTTAACTTTTGGTGATGACATTTTAATGTTTAAATAGCTAATTAAATAAAAAGGATTAATTTGTGAAAATGCAAAACTTAGTAATTATTGAATTGTAATGATTTGATAGTTTAATTATCAAAGGTGAAGGGACTTAAGTAGTAATTAGATCATAGAGAAGTTAGATGGACGGTTAAGGACAATTAAGTTGTACTTTTGTATTTTTTACAAGGGATAAAATTGTAATTAAGTAATAATAAGATAAATAAGAATAACAGTATTTGTATCATCTTCTCTATGTTCCACTGAATTTTGGAAGGGAAAACACCATTGAAGTGCTTAAGGAGGTTCGACCATAGTTCTTCTTGCATGTGAGTTCTTTTTGAGTTTATTCATAGTAATTTTAGGTTTTTGAAATAGTTGCAACTAGGTCTAGCTAACCTGTGCCTTCATTTTTAAAATTGTCAAAGATTCTAGATGTTGCCATTGATGAACCCTTGTTATTTTGGATGTTAATTGATGGAGTTGAAGTGTTAGTTGTTTATTTTTATTAGTTTACTAATTGATTTCTTTGATAACTTTAGTAAATGGAGTAAATTGATTAAATATTTAAAATTTCATGAAAATTGGGTGATTAATGATTAATGGTGTATTGACCTAGCTTAGAATGATATTCAGTTAGCTTTGGAAAGTTGTGAAAATTTGTTAATTTGGAAATTTTGGGTATAGGGACTAAATTGTAAAAAATGTAAAAGTTTAGGAAAATGTGTAAGTAATGAAAATTAAAGGTCATATACATTGAATGGAATGTGAATTTTGAATGAGATTAATATATTGATTTAATTATTTTATAGATCAAGACTTGAATAAAAAAGACAATAACCGAGGAAAAGGGAAAATTACAGAATAGTCCCTGTGTATTAACTAAATTGAATTGTAGGTAATTTCATTGTATTTCAATATTTAAATGAAATTTACTTGTGTTTAATATTTTTGTTCTCTAGATAATTTATTTATATATATGTGTGAATTTACTTCGGTACCCCTGAATGCACATACGTGCCCTTGTTTGTACTTCGGTACCCCTGAATGTACATACGTGCCCCTGTTTGTACTTTAGTACCCCTGAGTGTATATACGTGCCCCTGTTTGTACTTCAGTAATCCTTAATGTATTATAATGTTCTAACATTTCACCATTTGTGCCCTTGTAGCTTTGAGTAATTACTTAATAAATGAAACGAGTTTAATAATATTTAGAGTAGATGCTATATTATGTCCTTACTAAGCTAAGTAAGCTTACGGGTTTTCTTGGGTTGTTTTGTAGATATTCATTGCTGACTTTTTGGAAGGATCAATCAACCAGCTCACACTATCCATCTAATTCGGTAGTTTTTGCATTTTATTTTTGCGTAGTGGCATGTATATATTGATGAAAATATGAGTTTTGTGAATGTTGATAGATGTAGTTAAAGAGTGAGATTTGTGGTTTTATTAGAGTGCATTTTGTAATAATGGAACAAGTATATATAATGTATGAATGAATACCTTGATGTGTAGTTGTTGAATAATGTAGTTTAGAATCTTGGTGTGATGCTTTATTTTGTAATGACACATATAGAGAGGTCTTTTGATTGCTTTATGTTAGCCTATCTAAATGTATTGGTATATGTTTTAGTTTAAAGCTTTGTTGTTTAAGTGGTTAAATACTAGTTCAAATATAGCAAAATTTGGAATGAATGTGAGTGATGAATGTTTAATGTTTGGTAAATTTTGGAAAATATAAAATGTGGTACCAATGAGGGTACATTGGTTAGACACTTAAGATGATTGGTTTGACATGTTTTGGGCATGTTTAATTGTGTTTTGGAATAGGTTAAATGGTTAGTAATTGGGTTGTTTAGTGTTCAAGTAAGCATGATTTGGTAAACTTGATGTTTAAGATTCATTATGGTGCACATGGCCTAGTGCATGGGTGGCCACACGGTCGTGTGCCACATACGGTTTGACACATGGTCTGCGACACGACTGTGTGTATTAGTCAGTGAGTCACACGGCCTGACACACGGGTTGCGACACGGTCGTGTATATCAAGTTAGCGAGTTACATGACCTAGCACACGATCAGCTACACAGTCGTGTGTATTTAGTCAGAGAGTTACATGGGTGGAGACATGGTTTGGGACACGGCCGTGTGTCCCAACTTCGAATGCCCACACGGTTTGGGCTATGTCACACAGCCTAGACACGCGGCTGTGTGTCCCCTGCATCTCAAATTTTCATGTTTTCTCAAAAGTTTCTGATTTGTCTCAATTTGATCCCTGATTGTTTTTATGAAAATTTAGGGCCCCGTAAACCCTAATAAAGGCCCATGTGTATATTTATTCTATGATATGATATATTCTTATAAATTAATTGAATACTTGAAACAAAATTAAGATAAAATGTTTGTTTGTTTCTATAACATCCAAATCCTTAATCTGACAATAGAGACGGGATAGGGGTGTTACAGTGACTATATTACTTTTCCATCTATCATATAATGCCAATGAAGGAATATCATTTACTCTTTATCAGGCTATGAATTCCACTATTGTAAGTGAAGCTAGGTCATGCAAAAGTTGCATACCTAACGTATCGGCTTTCGGTTCTTTTACTAATTGAACTCAAGCTTTTAATACATTAAAATATACGAGTCAGCCACACATAGTCGATCACTTAGAATGGAAATAAGCCGTACTATGATGGTCACAAATGAATAAATTCCTAAACAAATCTAGGAGTTATTTTACTTGGGTCATATTCGATGTAGTGTCAGTCCAAACAATCATACTTATGTCTTTATCTTTTGGGACTCGGTCACTCAACTACCCAATACAAGGTATCTCTCATGTTGACTTTTTAGATAATATAATAGTCCTTAAATCGATTTTTTCAATTTCGATTTATTAGTCTATGGCCCATTTAGATTCCCTACTAATAAAGTTGTTATCTCGCATTATGATTCGGCCATATAATGCAACTTAATATTAGTTAAACATTATTCTTTGAGTGCAAAAATCGTTGGGGACAAATATAAATAATATCAATGTGAATGATGAATTTTATTTACCCAATCAGTTTGAATAATTACAAGTACATTATAGCAAAAAACTACACTAAGGGTGCTAGATCCCAACAATTTCATGTTATAATACAATATATAGTTTTAAGGGTAAAATAAACCCAAGGTCACTAAAATATTAGTAATTTTATGTTTCATCACTCAACTTTGAAAAGTTACAAAATGATCACTAAATTATTTGAAAGTTTTCATTTAAGTTACTAAACTATTCGAAAGTTTTTATTTAAAATTTTGAAATTAATTGACTAAAATGCAAACTTACTACTAATTTAATCACCTTAAGTGTAGTATACCCATTTAAAAAAATGATACATAAAATATTATAAGAGCATATAATAAAAGTTGTAGAAAAAAACAATCAAAACAATGTTGGACCATGATGTCGGCCTTCAAGGAAAAATGACAAGTTTTCATGTTTATACTAGGCCTCCCCTGCGGGTTAAACCAATGGTGGACCATGATTCAATGAAGTCTTAATGAAAAATTTGGCTATTAACATTAATATGTTTTGTTAAAATGACCTTAATTGTATTTTTTAGCTTTTTTTTTAGCCATAAACATTTGTTCTTTTTTTTAATTTACTTTTTTAACCGATTTGATAAAAGTACCATTAAAAACGTTAATGGGGATGATGTGGAATTTCATATGGGGATGGCGTCTTTGGCTTTTAAGAACTAAAAATAGTCTCTTTAAATTTTCAACCCAACCCATGAAGTAATATGTTCTATAAAGATATTTGAATTTGATTATCGTCTTTACTTTTTTCATTATTATTATACGAGCAGACAAATAACTTATTTTCATTATTTAACCCATTTTCGATACATTTGACTAACCTATATTTCACTCCATTATAAGTTTTTCTCTCAGACAATTGGCCCAATGGGAATTTGAATTTGAAAATTGGACCTGAGATCATAAATTGGGCCCGGGAGCCCAAAATTGAGACTAAGACCCAAAAACTAGTCGAACCAAGCTTGGTATGTGAAATTGGGTTGAGGTTTCAACCAGTGGCTAGACCAGATCGGTCGAGCCATCATTGGCCCAGATCGAACCGGCAACAACCGAACCAGCTTGAGGTGCTGATGGCTGCAATAGTGACATTTCGGTGGTCGGAAAATGGTCGGTGATGGTGGGTCTTCGGTGGTTGAGCTGTGGAAGAATTACACTCTTACTGGAGTCTACCAGAGAATTTGATTTCAGATTAACTATTTCAAAAATAATATTATTTTAGTAGATTTAATATTAAATTAAATTTAATACTTATCTTAATAGTATTTTATTAATTTAATATTAATATGATTATCTTAATATTAAATTTAATTTAATGTTTATCTTGTAGATACATATTCTATTAATTTAATAAGATTTAATATTAAATTTAATCTAATATTTATCTCGATAAGTATTATATTAATTTAATATTAAAATGATTAAGTTTAATCACAGTTAAACTCTCTAAACTCTCCGTATATAAAAAAAGCCTTGGGTCATTACTTCACACACTTGAATTCAAGAGAAAAGTTGTATAGAGAAATTTCTCTAAGAAAAATATTTCAGAAAATTTCTAGAGGTATTTTTCTTATTTATAACTTGGCCCAAAAGTTTAAAAAAATTGTGAAATTACTCCACTGGTAATTTTTGTTACAAAATTTCTGATTCGAAGTGAGTCCACACTCATAGACATGAGCTTGAGGATAATGGAGAAGACTACATGATCGAAGCGTTCATCCTAGATGAATAAAAAAGGTACAATTTTGATTAAGTGTTTATTACTTTAGATATCACAACTAAGTTCTTGTTTTGGGATTTTTTTTAAAACTTTGGTTTTTCCCTAAATTTATTTTCCTTTGCGTTTTCTAAGCCCAATTTTCCAACAACACTCGATTTCCCTTGAACCCCCAAATTAAGAACATTAGATGTTAAATTGAAAAAGATCGTAAGCTGGCAGTCTCTATTGAAAAATCAGAAAAACATAGTAACTGAAAGTGGACAGGGTTGAGAACCAAGTTTGGTTCAGTTGGATTAGAACCAGCCAGTTCCTTAGTGGGGGACAAAATGATTATGGATGAATGATTCTTATACGGTGGGAAACCACACATGAAGGACTATAAATAGTGAAATTCTCGAGGAGGATTCAACTCTATTCTGTTTCATTTTCTTCCCTTCTTCATCTTCTTCCTTGGTCGCTCTGAGGAAGCCATGATTAAAGAAAGCTCTGCATGGAGTGATGATCGTGAGGTTTAAGTCAGAAAAGTGGAGATTTCAGTAAGTTGGTTAGGTTCTTAGTTCTTTTGTAAATGTAGGAATTAAGAGAATGAAGATAAGGGTTTCCAGAACCATTTTAAGGGTTCTGCATATTTCTGGAAAACTGATGTTTGAGCTAAAAATATTGAGTTCAACCTATGATTTTGGTTAGGGTTTATTGTTATAAGTATCAAAAACTGGGTCGATTTTCAAAATTTTAATTTTCCACTGTGTAAGAAAATCGTTTTCAATGAAAACTTTATTTTCCCAACACTTGTACCCTTGATTCGATGGATTGGCTCCTACCTGGTTGTATTTTTTTTAATCATCATATCCTTCAACATTAATTTTACCTTGGTTTAGTTATAGAGTCAGGATCTTTAGCACTCTGATTGGCAAGTTTGTTGAACAAAAATAGGGAGTAGTAAAGTAAAAGAGATAGGGAGTAGAATAAAACATGAAAGCATATAAAAGATACAAGCAATTGGTTAGTTTTGAGTGTTTTTGTTGCTATAATGGGATAGTTATATGGGAAGTATATGGTCTTCTGTTGATTGATGAAGTTGTTTACGTTTTCTAAAGATGTTGGTGATTTTGAAGATGAATCAAACCTTTTGGTGATAATTTCTTTTTCTTTTGAACTCTTATTCAATTTGGTTTGTATAATTGAGACGTCGATACTTATTTGATGATGATGAGGTGACGTTGTTAAATTGATGAAGAACTATGACAATATTATGCTATGATGATGCTTTACTTTGATGCACTTTACCTTATCTAGTGCTTACTTAATTCTAATTTAGTATTTTGATTATTGGTGCGAATTCTAGCCATAGTATTGATAGTTAAAATTACATTATGTACTAAAGTAAACTATGTAGAGTGAGGAATGTGTTGAGGGGGAGCTATTGATTAGAATGATTAGTTTCCTATATTGTTTGATTTTTTTCTCAAATTGACAAAAGGGGAGATTGTTGAGGCAAAATGTACTGAGAGTTGCTGAGTGGCACCTGGTAGTGCCAACTACAGATTGCCCCTAAAGTCGTTAAATACTTGCCTTATTTGGTTTGGCAATTTAATGAATGAAATCATTGGATCTAGTTATATGTTATTTAATTGAAGATTTTTGGTCTATCTATGATAACCAATCATTGGCTTTTGGAGATTGGATTGGATTCGAGTGAATCAAATCAACCCTTGGAATGTGGAGGATCGGTTAAGATTATGCTACTATTTTGGAAGTCATATTTTTGATTGATTGTTCTTTGATTAATGTGATTATATTAGCTATTTTGAAGGAGTTACTTTGTATTCACTTAGATTTTATGTTAGCAAACCGAATGGAATAAATGTGGAGAGGCTTGTATAGGTGATGTATGAGAGCTTATTGAGTGCATTCAATTTTTTCATTAAAGAGCATTTTTGTAAGACGTAGGGAAACCGAACTGCGTAAACAAACCTCTTGTTATTTTTGTTTTGTTTACACAGCTTTTTTTAGTGTAAATCCATAATGGCCACTATAATCTGACACTTATATTACAGTTTTGCATTTCACCAAATAAACAACTTGAGATAGTGGAAACACGAAAATTTATGTGTTTTTACATGCCCTTTTTAACTTAAAATCATGCTATTTCGGTTAAATTCTTGTCGAAAAATAATTAAATATTATAAAATAATTAAATTATGTTAAAAATATGAACATGATGAATTTTAATTAATTTTATAGTTAATTTTGATTAATTTTGACTATTTTCGATAGATTGGCACAAAGGGAGAAAATTGGCTCGATAGACAATGCTCGAAGAATAAAATTGAGAAGCAATTTGAAGCATCGAGGCAAATTTATTTCCAGCCTAAGATGGTCCAAAAATGTGTGTTAATATATAATATAATTAATTTTAATTTATTCCCAATTTAATTTGGGCTAAATAAATTATTATTAATTAATTATGAAAAAAAAGGTCCAATTGAACCGCATTGGTTGAACCGGATCTAGTGAACCGAACCAGCCACCAATTGGGCTGCCCAGAACCATCCATATGCTGACCCAAATCAGCATTTTAGCTGACTAAATAAGCTTGCAAAGAAGCCCTTGAAGAATTTTCAACCTTGCATTCAAACCCCTCCAAAAAATGTGGCTTTTTGGATTTTCCCCAGTCTATTTTTAGCAAAGTTGAATCTCTCAACTTTGCCATGTGTGTGGCCAGCCAAGGGGGGTCTCTTTTGCTGATGAAATTTGTTATTTTTAGCATCCACAATCAGCTATAAAAGCCACCCCTTGTTGATCATTCAACTCATCCCTCACACTCTCATTCTCTCTTCTACTCTCTCACTTTCTCTCAACTTTTCCTTCCCATTTTCCCTTTTGTTCAAGTGCCAATTTCTTCTCTTGGGAAATAGGTCCTCATCAGCCATTTTTGAGCAGCAATTAAAGTGTTCATAAGCCACCTTGATAGCCGAGGACAACAAAGAACAAAGAACGGAGAAATCAGTCAAGCCACGGAGAAACACCGGATTTGCTTCTTGTTCCCTATCTCTTTAAATTTCGTTGTTGTTTTGACAAACATGTTTATGAATATTTATGCTATTGAAATGGTTATTTTAATCAATCTAGCTTGAATTTAATCCGTGTTGGGTTGATTATATTTTGCCTGCTTGAATTATTGAAATTGTGTTTGTGCTGTTATAGGCCTCGGTAAGATGCTTGATTAAGTAAAATCATGCCTAAGTTATTCTTGAAATATTAATTGTTAGATAAATAATGAATTAATTATTAAATTTTATTGAAATTGTAATTAATCGACACAATACTTAATCAGTGCATGTTTATTCTTCTAAGGTAGCTGGAGTTAATTTAGCATTGTATTTGGCGATACATATGTCTTGCATAACTTGCAAGATTATTGTGATTAAACTATTTCAAGGTAGAAATACTCTGTTATCTCACTTGATGTTTTATATGCTTGTGAAGATTGATTAATCGCTTGGATTGACATTGAAAAATGTTCAAGAGATTGATTAATCAGTGCATGTTTATTCTTCTAAAGTAGCTGAAGTTAATTTAGCATTGTATTTGGCGATACATATCCCTTGCATAACTTACAAGATTATTGTGATTAAACTGTTTCAAGGTAGAAATACTCTGTTACCTCACTTGATGTTTTATATGCTTGTGAAGATTGATTAATCGCTTGGATTGACATTGAAAAATGTTCAAGAGATTGATTAATTTAATATGTATGTATGAGCAGTAGTTAGCAAATTACTGAGTTGCCGTGAATTTGTTCGTAGCAGTATAAACATAAGTTTAATAATTCTAAGTTAAAAGGAATGTAATTAATCCAACACAATTATATCATCTTGATTAAACCTTATTTGAAATCCTGAATTAGAACCTTTTTATTTTTAATTTTTTTTACTTAGTTTTTAACCCTTAGTTTTTAACTTTGAACCAAAATATTTTCCATCACAAAAGTGTTTTAACGTTAATTTCATAAATATTCCTTTTTAAGTCTCTGTGGGTACGATAACTCGACATTTACTTGCCATTTTATTACTTTTTGTGATTGTGTACACTTGCACATTTTTGTCGTTCCAGATAGAAACAAAAACTTTCGAATAATTTAATGACTATTTTGTAACTTTTTAAAATTAAGTTGCCAAAACATAAATTTACTAATAGCTCATAGTTTACCTTCTTAAAAAAATATAAAATTTTATTGGATCATGATGCAGATCTTCATGGCAAAAATGACTATGCCTCTTGATGTATGTCTTCATGTTTATACTAGGCCTCTTATGAGGATTAAACCAATGTTGGACCATGATGCTATAAACTATAATAAGCTTTTATATTATTGTAGCTAGCAAATTTGTGGCTAGACTCATCATTTAAACAATCTTAAAAGATAATCACTTTTTACAAAATAATAACTTTAAGAAAGCAAATGAATTTTTATTTTTGAAAATGTAGATACTTTCATATAGTTTTTTTATGTAAATTCTTTTTAAATTGAAATTTATTAATAATAAAATCAAAGAATGAGTCAAAAGCTAAACATGAAAGTTACAAGCAAACAACACCTAAGCAAACCTCTTAACAACAGATAAAAATGTAAAGTTGTTATAAAACAATCAAATTAAAGAACACTTAAGCATATTTAATAATGAATGGAGGGCTTTAACTCATTACTTTCATAAATGTTTAAAGGTTATAGACATCCATTTAATGTATCTACAATACTCCCCCTTGGATGTCTTTTAAAAAAAATGTTCTCATTAAAACCTTTATTAGGAAAAACCCTGTGGGACAAAAACCTAATGAAAGAAAAAGAGTACACAATCTCCTATTACAAGTTGCCTCGTTAAAAACCTCTACCAAGAATACTCAGTAGGACAAAACTTTGGTTTAAGGAAAAGAGTGCTAAATTATCACTAGAACGAATTTGTTGAACTTATATATCACCTTTCTTCTCAAAATCATGAGTGAAGAATAATTTTGGTGAAATATGTTTCGTTTTGTCACCTTTGATATAACCACCCTTTAATTGAGCTATACATGTTGCATTATCTTCGTATAAGATAGTTGGCATCTTTTCCTGTAAAGGAAATTATATAACTTTTGGATATATTGGGTTAGTATCCTTAGCCAAACACACTCTCAGCTTGCCTCATGCATTGTAATTATTTCAGCATGATTTGAAGAGGCAGCAACTAATGTCTGCTTTGTCGAACATCATGATATGCCAGTACCTCCACATATAAATAAATATCTCGTTTGAGATCGACCTTTATATGGATCCGATAAAGATTCAGCATCAGCATGTCAACTAATAGGGATTTTGAATCATTTGAATAAAATAGCCCCATATCAATGGTCCCTCTGAGATATATAAATACATGTTTAATTCCATTCTAATGTCTACGTGTCGGAGAAGAACTAAATCTTGCTAACAAGTTTATAGCAAAAGCTATATCAGGTCTTGTGTTGTTTGCAAGATATATCAATACTCCTATGACACTTAGATATGGTACTTCAAGACCAAGAAACTCTTCATCATTCACGCAAGGACGGAATTGATCTTTTTTCACATCTAACGATTGTACAAACATCGGGGTGCTCAATGGATGTGCTTTATCCATATAAAATTTCTTTAAGATCTTTTCGTATAAGTTGACTGATGGACGTGAATTCCATCTTTTAAATACTTGATCTGCAAGCCAAGATAAAACTTTGGTTTTCCAAGATCTTTCATCTAAAATTCTTTCTTTAAATAATTTACTACATTTTGAAACTCTTCAGGAGTTCCAATAATATTTAGATCATCAACATAAATGGCAATTATCACAAAATTTGATCCAGACCTTTTTATAAAAACACATGGGCAGATTGGATCGTTTTTATAACCTTCTTTTAACAAATATTCACTAAGACGATTGTACCATATACATCCAGATTGTTTTAATCCATATAAACTTTTATTTAATTTGATTGAGCAATTTTCCCAGGAAAATCTATATCCTTCAGGGATTTTCATATAAATTTCACTATCAAGTGTACCATACAAATAGACTGTAACAACATCCATTAGATGCAAGTCAAGTTTTTCACGTACTGTTAGACTAATAAGATATCTAAACGTGATTGCATCTACCACAGGATAATATGTCTCTTCATAATTAATGTTGAGTCTTTGCGAAAATCTTTGTGCTACAAGTCGTGCTTTATATGTTATGACTTCATATTTCTCATTTCGTTTTCACACAAATATCCATTTATATCCTACCGGCTTTACATATTTAGGTGTTTGGACTATATGTCCAAAAACCTCACGTTTAAAAAGTGAATATAATTTTGCTTGAATTGCGTCTTTCTATTTTGGCCAATCTTTTCTATTTCTACATTCCTCAATAGATTTAGGCTCAGGATCCTCATTTTCTTTTTCTATTTCAATAGCAACATTATAAGAAAAATTGTTGTCGACAACTATATTTTTTCGGTTCCATCTTTTTCCTGAAGTAACATAACTTATTGAGATCTCTTCGTTATCACCATTTTCAAGTACCTGAACCTCTTCTGGGGTTTTTTTTATTAGTTATATCTTTATCCTCTTCTTCGGCACTTGCCTCCACAATATTATCATCTTGAATAATTTCTCAATTCCTTTTATGAGGATTTTTATCTTTGGAATCGATTGGCCTTCCACGCTTCAGCCGTGGATTATTTTCTTTTGCACTAACAATTTGCCTTATTGGGATATCAATTTGTATTGGAGCATTTTTAGTTGGTATGTGAGATTTTGTAATTCTCTTTAGGTCAGTAAATGAATTTGACAGTTGATTGGCGATGCTTTGCAAATGTATGATCCTTTGAACTTCTTGTTCACATTTGCTTGTGCGAGGATCTAATTGAGATAATGATGACCCATTCCATGTAATTTCTTTTACTAGATGTATTTTCTCTCCTCCTAATGTTGGGAATGTTGTTTCATCAAAATGACAATCAATAAATCATACAGTAAATAAATCACCAGTTAATGGTTCAACATATTTAATTATAGAAGAAGATTCATAACCAACGTATATTCCCAACCTCCTTTGAGGACCCATCTTTATGCGTTGTAGTGGAGCAATTGGAACATATACTGCACATCCAAAAATTCTAAGGTGGGAAATATTTATCTCCTGACCAAAAACCAATTGTAATGGGGAGTACTTATTATAACTTATTGGCCTGAAGCGCACAAGTGCTGCTGCATGCAAAATAGGATATCACCAAGCTGTAACAGGGAGTTTTTTTCTCATAAGCAATGGCCAAGCTATTAGTTGGAGGCATTTGATAAACGGTTCAGCTAAATCATTTTGTGTGTGAACATGAGATACAAAATGTTCAACTTTTATCCCAATTGACATACAATAATCATTAAAAGCTTTAGATGTAAACTCACCAGCATTATCAAGACAAATAGTTTTGATTGCATAATCTAGAAATTGGGCTCTTAATCAAATTATTTAAGCAAGTAGTCTCACAAATGTTAGGTTGCGAGTCGATAATAAACACACATGCGGGAGATTCAATCCCAACTTTAGCTGGTGATGGTCTAATAATCAATTTTCTTTGAGAACAAGCAACACAAGATAAATCCTTAAATTCAAGAATCTTTTGGTTCTCTAATGGGTGTCCAATTGAATTCTCGATGGTTCTTCGATTCATAATAGATCTATGATGGCCTAATCGGTCATGCCAAATAGTAAAAGTATGTGGTTCTACAAATTTCTGATTTGAAGTAACATGTGACTCAATTGCACTAATATGTGTATAATATAAACCTGGTGAAAAAGCATGTAACCTTTCCAAAACATATTTTTTTTCCACATTCAACGTTTGTAATATATAGATATTCAATATTTTTCTCATTCATAGTCTCAATATGATATCCATTTAGACAAATATCTTTAAAACTCAATAAATTTCTTTAAGACTTAATGGAATATAAAACATCATCAATGACAAATTTTGTACATTTAAGTAATAATATAATAGCTCTTCTAGAGCCTTCAATAAGTTTTAAACTACCCGATATTGTATTAACATGAGCATTACTTATTGTCAAATAAGAAAAATATTTTTATCTTTGAGTATTGTATGTGTTGTAGCACTATCTCGCAAGACACGTATCTCCATTGATTTTGGGTTCATCGAAATTTTTGAAATATTCATATTCTTCATAAAACAAACAAAATATAATATGATAAACATTGCAAATATTTATTAAATATATCAATTATTTTTATACAAGAAAATAAAGCATACTTAAAATAACATAAAATGTCAAAATAACAACAATTTTTCTAATGATTCTTAAAAAAATTTGCCACATCTGGGTGAGTAATATTATTAAGGTCATTAAGTTTATCACCCTCGTAGGCATGGTCAGTTTTAGTATTATAGTGAATATCTTCATCTTTTTCCTCCATTTCATCATTTTGGGATATAAATTTTGTCTACATATGTTTTCTCTTCTTTTTAATGGATACTTGATAAAGTTTCACTAAATGCTCAAACGTACGACAGGTACGTGACCAATTCCCCTTTATACCACATCGGTAGCATATATTCTCAACAATCTTTGAAGGATTCTTTTGACCACTTCTTTCTTGTCTTTCATTGTTATTCTTTTTCTGGTGGTTGGAAGTATCATTGTTATGATCACCATGATAACGATTACTAGTACGTCCACGACCACGACCGTGAACACTATATTTTCTATTTTCATAATTATTGTGTACTACTACATTCATTTCAGGGAATGGTGCAGAACCAGTGGGACGAATTCCATGATTTTTCATCAATAGCTCATTATTTTGCTTAGCCATCAAAAGGCATGAAATCAATTTAGAATACATTTTAAAACCTTTTCCACGGTACTACTGCTGTAGGAGCACATTAGTAGTATGAAAGGTTGAAAATGTTTTCTCTAACAAGTCCTCATCAGTTATGTTTTCTCCACATAATTTTAGTAGAGAACTAATTTTGAAAAGTTTTGAATTGTATTCACTTACAGTCTTAAAATCTTGCAGCCGTAAGTGCATCCAAACAAAGAGCTTTAGGGAGTATCACCGTTTCCTGATGGTCAAATAGTTCTTTCAAAATTTTCCACAACTCAAGAGGGTCTTTCACAGTGAGATTTTCCACTTTTAATCCTTCATGTAGATGACAACGAATGAAAATCATTGCTTTTTCCTTGTCTTGATTAGATGCTTCTTTATCTGCTAATATAGTATTTTCTAAACCTTTAGCATCTAGGTGAATTTCAGCATCTAGCACCCATGACAAATAATTTTTACTTGAGATGTCTAAGGCCACAAATTCAAGTTTAGCAGATTTGACATTATAATCACTTGAATCAAAATAAAAATACTAGTAAAATAATAAGCATTCTAAATCGTAAAATAATTCAATTATATATACCAAATTTGCTAAATAATAATATGTATGTCAAATATTGGCATAGAGAGGAATAACCATAATAATAACTTAAATTACATTAATTGAAATTTCTTTTAGTAAAAAAAACATGTATATATAATTATCAATATTAGATTTGAGTTGTAAAAATAAATGCGCATGAATAAATGTTACCCAAAGCAAATATTTCATCTAGAAAATAAAATAAAATAAAATAATTATGAAAATACGTATACCGTATATAGTTTAACGGGAGTTATACGGGCAAATTATATAAAGTCGAAATGATGTGAACTTCACTATGAACTTGTAGAAGCTCGTGCTAATAACGTGTTATAAAACACTCAAATAAAACAACACTTAAAGTAAACAGAGAATTTTCTCATATCTTCTTTTCATTTACAAAAGAATTCTATATATAAGCCATTGACATTCAATACAGCATAAATAAATGAAGCTTATTTAATTGCTTCATTAACACGAACATTAAACATCTTTAATAACGAATGGGGGATTCAACTCATTACTTTTATAAATGTTTAAAGGTTATAAACATTCAATGCAACATTAATAAATGAAGCTTATTTAACTGCTTCATTAACACGTATATTAAGCATCTTTAATAACGAATGGGAAGTTTTAACTCATTGCTTTCATAAATTTTTAAAGATGATAGAGATTCATTTAGCGTATTTACAACAAAAGTAACATTCTCAAAATACCCGAAATTCGCACCGCTTCAACACTTACCCAATCAATACGGGAATTGCAAAAATACGACACATCAAGATCAAGCTTCCATTATTCATATTGTATTTTAAAAATTTTATAATATACATTATAATACAATTGTTTTATAAGGTTTAAAAACTTTTAAAAATTATGATTTAATATGTTTAATTGTTAATTAATTTTAAAAATTATTAAATAATTAAATATATTTTAATTAATATACATAAGCCTTGCATAGGAGTAAAAACTAGTTTAATATATAATATAGTATATATTTTTAAGGGTAAAATATACTTAGTGTTACTAAACTGTTAGTAAGTTATGTTTCAGTCACTTAATTTTAAAATGTTATAATATGGTCACTAAACTCTTCAAAGGTTTTTATTTAAATTACTGAACTATTCAAAAGTTTTTATTCAAGTCATTTGGCAGTTTTTTTTAAAAAAAAATTCTACTAGTGAGCTCTAAGTGACGATTTGATGATGGTATCAGTACCTGTCAGTGAGTAGAAGAACATATCTTAGATCTAAGTAGATTCGGCGGTTAGTGTCAGAAATTAAAGAAGAAAATTTTTTGGATTTTGGTTCGTAGATTCATTACATTCGAAGCTATGTCATGAAATGAAAATTGAATTGTAGAAGAAAAGCTTCTGATTAGTACAAGCGATATGAATAGAGAAAGTCAAACTATAGTAATACTAACAACTTAATTAAATAAAATTTTTTGAATAGTTCAGTAAATTCTGTATCTTTTTTATAATTAAATGACTAAAATATAAATCTACTAATAATTCAATAACTTTAAATATAATAAAATTATTCTAAAAAAAGCATACATAAAATATAATAATAACCGTAAAGAAAAACATTTAAAATAGTGTTGGAGCATGATAGTGGTGTTGATGACGAAAATGACTACGCCTCTTGTTGCAGATCTTCATGTTTAAATCAGGTCTCCGGATTAAAATAGTGTTGGACCATAATGTTATGAACTGTTTTAAAAAAAAAAAAAAATCAAAAACAGTAATGATGGGCGCGGGTGGACCCGGATGTGGGGAATTGGGGTTTGGGGGCACGTCCCCACCCACTTACACTTAACGAGGACATGGATGACCGTTAAGCTGACATAACGTGTACGGCCATGATTGATCTTCATAGTATGACCTGCAGAATAACAAACTCCGCTTTGCTTTTGAGTGTTTTTCCTTTTATTTAAAGTCTTGAAATTTCGAGCCACCCCCTTCACCAAAATACTAACGCACGAAGTACCTTTTCTTTTTTTATTTAAGTTGAAAAGAAAAAGATATTTTTGGTTTTTTCATGTTTGCTTTTGTTTTTCCTCTCTCTTTTCCTCAGATTTTTTGTAATGAAATCAATGCTCAACACGTGATTGTGGTTTTTTTTTTAACTATTAATGTTTTCTTTTCTTTTAAATCTTGTTTTTTCTATTTATTTAAAATTTCAAAATTTTTAATACAATAGTTACAATTATTATAATTCTTTTTTAATTAAAAAATTAATGTGTTATAACATGCTTCAACTCATATCTTTTTGCATTGGTAATAATATAGATGTCAATCGAGTTAAGACTAGATTTGTCCATGGACCGGACCACTCGATCTGCCTAAAAATTGAGGGATTGAACAAAAATATTGGCTCGAAAAATAAGCTTGCACAAAAAATGATACTTATTTAGAAAATAGAATCAGGCCTCAAGTAAGAGTTTTTGGGTCAGACTCGACTCGACCCAAATTTGCAAAAAAAAAATCTATTATTTTGTTGTTCTTTTATTATTATGTTGTTACTATTTTATTGTTATTATTGGATATTATATAACTTTTGTTTTATTATTAACTTTACTATTATTTTAGAGGTATTTATTTGTTAAGTTATACCTATCTTAATGTTATTTAAGTATAAATTTTTTTAATTTATTTTCAATTTATTGGGAAACATTCATTTTATTTTTTTAGTGTTTTTGATGTATTATGTTTTTTTATTTTCATATAAAAACAATATAAAAAAATTCAATACGGGCTAGTAGGGTTGGGCTTGGGTTTTAGTATTTTTATTCGAGTCAGGATTTGGTAAAATTTTAGGCCCATATATTGGGTTGGGCCCTACAATTTTATTAGGGTTCGGTCCAACCCATGGACACCTTTAGCTAAAACTCAATTAGCAAATTTTCAGATTCTTTTAAATTTTAATATGGATGGACTGGGTTGAGCCTGAATTTTAGTATTTTTATCTGAGTCAGGCCCATCAAACATGCCTAAAATTTTATTAGGACCCGACCTATCCCATGGACACCTTTAGCTAAGACGCAATTAGGAAATTTTAAGATTCTTTTAAATTTTATTTAATTTAATTATTATATATAAGGTATATGTTTTATTTTAAAATGATTTATCCACACTTTAAAAGACAAATGATCCCTCCACGTGTTTATTCTGAAATTGTTTTTAGGTATGTATGATGTACTCCACACATTAGAATAAAAATAAAAATAAAAAATATTTTGAAAATTACAATTATTCTAATTAATTAACTAAACTAAATATAAAAGAATTTGAAACTTCAACGTCTTATTATTAAGTGAAGATGTGATATATATTTAAAGAATGAATCTAGACGATGTTAAATTTTATATGAGTAGAGTTTTATTTTTAAATTATGTATATAAATATCTAAATTTGATATTTTTAGATATTGTTTCAGACCTATTGCTGATACTAAGTAATAGTGTAAAATTTGTATCTATTTTTCATGATATTATGCATGGATCACATACATCATGGTGAATTCTTCAGAAAAAAATTGTGTATTCCACAATGGAATCTAATAAGTGAGATTTGTTAGAACCGTAAATAATATTTAATATAAAATTAGAACTATAAACCAGGATCTGTCATGCCAAATCATCAAGAATAAATGAAGAACAAAACTAGATGCGGAAGCGTACCTAAATTCATCGACTTCTTGAAATCTACGGATCTTGGGGTTTTGCTCTTCCAAATTAACAAATAAGTAATCTAGAGAATGTGGCTCTCTCTTTTCTAAAGATGGGATATTAAAAAAGTTGTCTTATATGTAATTTGGGGACCATAACCCTAATATATAATTTTGGCACATTAACCCTAATTTCTAATCAACCCATCATCAATTAGAAATTAGTTACTAAAGTATCTATACATATTTGAATAATACTTTATTTAATAATTAAAGCCCAATAAATCTTAACCAAATTAGATCGCTTTTAATTTGGGCTAACCTATTATGATAGTAAATAATATGTAATTACCTTTATTGTAACATCCCAAAACCCGGCCTAGAAGTTTTGACAGAATCTTGGAGGTTACATTGGCCACCAAAAGTGGAGGAAACAAAAACTTTAATTCAAACCAAGAAAACCTTTTTGTTCATTATGTTTGAAACAATATTAAAACGGCGTCAAACATTCAGAAATAAAATCCACAGTTTCTAAAGTTCAGTCTAAATAACACCTTACGAAAGTCTAGCGTAAAAACTTGTACACAGTTTATATAATTATTTTATAAACCGATTTAAAATTAAACGTATAAAACTTATGAAGATTTTACTTAAACCGAATCAAACCATATCCTTCTAAGACCTCTGGTATACCGAGTCCAACTCCAAAATACAGAAAGTACCTAAAAGGAAAAACACTACAAAGATGAGCTACGCGAGCTCAGTGTGAGTCTGAAACATGAACAGATGGCAAAAGACGGAGTGACACAATAAATACTTCAGACAAGCATATGTATAAAAATATCGCTTACGAAAGTCTCAATCGGTATGTCAAATACAATATCAAACCACAGAAATGATGTTCCAATCATACGCAATAATCAGAACATATTACATGACATTAACTATATTGTCAATAACCAGAAGTTCACACAAACAAACAAAATGTTCTGACAAACAGACATATATTCAGATGCGAACGGATGCACAAGTCAAAATCCCACCCCACCAACCAAACACCACTTCGTCCATTCAGCACACCACATAAGGGCTATGGTAGGCCCCATCCACCATGCATACCACATAGAACCATAATAGGTTCGTCCACCTTACACACCACAACGTGGAACTATGCCACTTGAGTAACTGTATATATATACGTATAGGATAGTGTGGTAAACTGCTATACAAAAGTATCGCAGTTAAAACTGCTAATTCTGTCTTCCTTCTCTTCATAGCTAGATCCCAAAATTTTCATGCTATGCAACAATGAGCACATTTTTGCAGACAACGTACGAAAACAGACATTAACATTTCCAGCTGAACGATTCACATTTGATTACACTTGTATTCTAATATTCAATTATGAAATAAACCCATACTTATTCATCACATAAATGAGAAATAAAATTAAAGCCTATAAACGCACATATATACATGATCCAAACTAAATCGAGTCCAAAACACACTTATTGAGGCTTGACTAAGGGTTAGATTACACAGAAACATAAAATAGATAGTTTATGACTCCAAACAAAAATTCTACAAAATAGGGCCACATGGCCGTGTGCCCCGACTGTGTGGAAGTGCCCAGGCCGTGTGGGAGTCTACATGCCCATGTGAAGGCCACACATGCCCGTGTGAGCAGCCCGTGTAACTCACTGTCCAAAAATGCCAAAAATAAATAGCAGAGGCGACACGGCCGTGTGGAGATCTCACATGCCCGTATGGGTACACATGCCCGTGTGGCCAGACCGTGTGGAACCAAAGACCACCGAAAAACCCTAATTTTAGAATTACACATGGCCGTGTGGACCGCCCGTGTGCGGCACACCCCCGTGTGGTCACAAAACCACACTGAAACAGCCTGAAAACCATGTTTTTGATGTCGAAACGATCCCTAGCCATTGGTAACCTAGAATTATGCCAAAGCATACAAAATTTTATGCAATTCTGAAACAATATGATACTTCAAATAACCAATTTCATAAACACACAAAACATTACCGAATTTCATCGCAATTCGATACCGAAGTTAAACTGTCTCAGAACACACACCTTAGAGCGCGATATCAAGTAGCAAAGATCAATTGATTCGCCCTCACCAACTGTTCAGAAACCTTAATTTCACACAAAAACTTAAACTATAAGAACTCCCATTAACAAAAAATAGAAACAGAAGCAATTCTATCATAAACCCTCATGAACAAAACTCACCCGCTTCACCTCCGATAAAACGAAACACACAAGGATGATCAGTCTTGACAGACAACACGTAACGTGTGTAAAATGGAAGAAGCAAGAAATAAAAAAAACTAAAATTTGGGGAAAGAATCGACAAATAACAGAGGGAAAAAAAAAGGAAAAATATGAGAAAAGAAATGGGAAAAGAACATCAAACTAAAAAAAAGCTCCTATTTCAAATTTTAAAAGTAATTCTTTAAAAATTAAAAGGCAAAACCAAAATAAATTAATTCCTCAAAACACACATGAGAACTCAAACTTGGAACCCAAAGGCGAACTAATACACAAACAACCACCAAACCAGCAGGCCTATTCTGACATTAAAACGTGAAACTGAACCCAAACATTGAACCCACTCACTGACGCTAACCACAAACCTCAAAACTTCTAACCCCAGATTCCGCGATGTTACATTTATTATATATGTGATGCCCATATTTTCCAACAATCTTCTACTTGGACCACATATATATATATATATATATATATACTAATTTATCTATAATTACATGTCATTATATAACCTTATTAGCTCAAAACTTTACTATCATATTCAAAAAGTATTCCAAATAATCTTATCCATTACTTATGTTAACATAGAACCAAGGTGACTTTCGTTACATATATTGTAACTAAATCCATCTATGATCACATATATTAACACAACCAAATGACATAGATCAAGTATGGATGTGTAGCATAGAAATTACATGTAATATGATCCAAACATATCTATTTTCAACTGGTTCTCCTTAACCTTAGTGAGATCAAACTTTACCAAAATTAGAGTGTGAATAAACCAAATAAACTTTATTTCGTAAAAATAAACTTAATATCCGTAAACTGAAAATGTGTATATAACATAAAAGCATTTAAAAGTACAAATTCCCACTAAAACCAAATATCCTTAAATGACATTACACATATATGAGCAGTGTGCTCTTATAAAACCTTAGTTATAATCCCTTAGTAAGCGGGTCTGCAATCATGGAGTTTGTATTAATATGCTTTATAGGCACCTAACCACTCTGAACTTTTACTTTAATAACTAGGAACTTAGGGTGGGTTTGGATAGGTGATTGGGTGTGGTGCGGTGCGTTTAGTTTACTTTTTGTCTCACGCTACAGTATCGCTACAGTGTCTAATCTCACCACCACCGCTGTTTTTACACTAACCGCAGGTAAACGCATCACCCATCCAAACTCACCCTTAAAGTCTATGTGCTTTGACTTTGATGTGCTCCTGTTGCTATTGGAATAAAAGACTACAATTTGTTTTCACAATTTGCACATTAGTGACAAAATCTTGTATCCATATTCCATCAAAATTGAAGTTTGTATACCTAATGATCTCTAACTGATCAAATCTCTGATATGTGAGCATATAATCTTTTGTTCTTTGAAAATACCTTATAATCATCTTGGATGCTATTCAATGGTCCAAGCTAGGGTTACTTAAATTGTAACACCCCTTACCCAAGACCATTGCCGGAGTTGAGCATGAGGCATTACTTGACTTAACTTAAAAGTTCGGGGTATAAAATTTTACTTTTGAAATTAATTTCACTATTCACAACAAAGCTGTCCACCTGCATAGCAGTTACTAAATTAATTATAACTCGAGCTAGAAACTTAAAATTTAGATCTGTAAATTTTCCCTAAAACTATACTCATATATCTTTTTACCATAAATTTTTTAGAATTTTTGGTTTAGCCAATTGGTACAGTTTATTAGTTAAAGTCTCTCCTATTTCACTGATCGACTATCCTGACCTCTCGTCACTAAAATTTAATTGTCTTATTGTACAGACTTCATATGGTGTTCTCATTTGTTTCTACAGAAATTAGACTCAATAAGAAATCTAGACATTTAAATTAAAACTCATAACTATTTTTGTACAATTTTTAATGATTTTCCAAATTCAGAATAGGGGATTCTGAAAACCACTTTGACCTTGTCTAACTAAAATGCAAATATCTCAGAATATATAGGTCCTTTGTCTACACCGTTATTTTTATATGAAAATAGACTCAATAATATTTAATTCTATATCTCATCCACCCTCCAATTCATTTTCTACTATAATTGGTGATTTTTCAAAATTGTGTCACTATTGTTGTCTCAAACCGATTCACTACCAATTTTTACTTTTCATGATTTCTATGCATAATTTATCACCTAGACATTTATAACAACAAACACCTTCATACTTAGCCATTTTAATAACTATTCATCATCAAATATTTACATATCATCTTTTGGTCATATCTTAAGAATATACAATCGAAATGACCAAGTCCCTATACATGACATAGCTCAAAACATTTATCATCTTAAAATACTGAGTTGTGGTGGTTGATAGTGTGAACGCTCTCCGACATCTTCAAGATCCCGACTATGCTTGATAATACTATATGAAAGAAAAAGAAATAAAAGAAGTAAGCATAAAGCTTAGTAAGTTTTCAAGTAAATAAATAACAACATTTAACACAAATAATGATATGCAAGTATCATGTCCTTAAGTTTCCTCTTTACTTACTCTCATTTACTTGTTTATTCACTTACCTATTTAGATAACTTAATATTACAACTTACTCTTCTCTTGCTGAAATATTGGCTCTCACTGATATCATAACATATTCTTAACTCTTATAACTCACCTGAAGTTGCTAATTATACTTTTACTTGAACTTCCATAGAACATAATCTGTTTTCTAGCCCGTTGAGCCACATTGGAATAATAAGGATACTTGGGTCTCATATCTGATAATAACATGCCAAAGCCATGTCCCAGACATGGTCTTACATAGGATGTTTCCTATACTACCAATGCCATATCCCAGATATGGTCTTACATGGGAGTTCTCATATTGTTGCCCATGTCATGTCCCAGACATGGTCTTACGGGGGACCTCTCATCTTGGTGCCAACGCCGTGTCCCAAACATGGTCTTACATGGGACTTCTCATAATCTCAATGATGTCAATGCCATGTCCCAGACATGGTCTTACATGGGATCTCTTTACCCAAATGTCATGACATTTGTATCCAATACATTCCTAATGTTTCAACGGGGATTTTATTATTGATTCTCTGTCATCTCATATTTAAGTCAACATTAAATAATTTCCTGAAATAAATACATAATTTCTGGAAAATAGCAGCATTAATAATAATTATTGAAATATTTCATTTATTTACCGTAAACTTACCTCGGTACAAAAATGTGATCAAATCTAACACTTTAGTCCTCAATCTTTTTCTTTCCTCGGTCTAGCTCCGGATTTCATTTTTCTTGATCTATAATAGCAAATTTAGCTTATTTAATACTCAAATTCATCAAAACAGTCCTTGACTCAAATTTGGCAAAATTACAATTTTGCCCCTAAACTTTTGCATATTTACACTTTTGCCTCAAATCTCGAAAATTAAACTTCATCTCTTATTCTTATGTTTTATAACATGCTGAACATTTTTCCCTTCTATGACAACATCAAATTCTTACTCTAACACTTCCTTATGAACATTAGGTATTTTTGCCAATTATGTCAATATACTCGTTTTCACTTAAAATCGACTAGTAAAAGTTGTTTAACATAATTTCTAGCTTCATATTCTATCATAAAACATCAAAATAAACATATTTCACCTATGGGTATTTTTCCAAATATAAAACCTAGGTTAAATTATTGCTAGAATAAGCTAAATTAAGCTACCGGGATTCCAAAAACGTAAAGAACATTAAAAACGGGACTTGAAATCACTTACTATGAGCTTGAGAAAGTGAAGAAACCCTAGCTATGGCTTCTTTCAAATTTTAGCAGTAAGCAAAAATGATGAACACAAAATTTTCAAATCTTTTTCCCTTTTAATTCTATTTATTTATTAATGACTAAAATGCCCTTACTTAAAAAAATCCTATTTCACTTATCTCATGTCCATTTTTGTCCATCACTAATTAATGGTCTAATTACCATATAAGGACCCCTAATTTATAGTTCCATAACAATTAAATACCTTTAACATATAAAACTCAACTTTTGCACTTTTTACAATTTAGTCCTTTTGACTAAATTGAGTGCCTAAACGTCAAAATTTTTGAACGAAATTTTCACAAAATATTTTCGTGAAATTGTAGGCCATAAAAATAGAGTAAAATTAATTTTTCTTCATCGGACTTGTGGTCCCGAAATCACTATTCCGACTAGGCCCTAAATCGGGATGTTACATAAATATCTGTCTAACATCCCAACAGTGTACACAATATTCCAATGCATACAAACCAGAATATACATTAGACTTCCCACTGCTAAAATGTAAAAAATTCTTATGTATTTCTGTAATCTTAAAATCATTCTTAGGTCATTGATTGAGACTATTCTTATCATTGACAAGCAGTATGTCATTAACATATAAACCAAATATAGAACATTACTCCCCTTAAACTTATGGTATATACAATTATCGACCAAATTCATCTCTAAGCTGCATGAGAGAATCATTTGGTAAAATTTGTAATACTATTGACGAGAAGTCTGCTAAATCCTAAAGATGAAGTTATTTAATTTGGAAATCATTAATTTCGCATCATCAGACACAAAGTTTTCTAGTTGCACCATATAAATGAATGGTCAATGTTACCATTGAGAAACTCAATATTCATTTGATGCAGCTTAAGGTCAAAATATTCCATTAAAGCCATTATAATCCTTTCTCTAGTGGACCTTTTAATAACATTCATTCTTGAGGTTGTTGAGTTTGTTTTTCTGGAACAATTACCTCATCTTGAATAGGGAGTTGTTCAACATTGTCTTGAGGTTCTAGATTCACTTCTTGATCAATGATAGGTATGAAAACCTGAACATCGTTAAAAGTGATAGTAGGAACTGAGTTAGAATCAAATTCCCCCTCAAAAGCAATGTCTCTAACCTTATTTCTCCCTCCAAACTTAATATCCTCAAAAAATGTTGCAATTCTCGTCTAAAAAATATTCTTAATTGTGGGGATCATAAAACTCATAGCCCCTAGATTGCTCAGAATTTCCTTGACCCTTATACTTTATAGACATCAAAGAAGTCAAAAGTGATGTCATCTCAACCTTATCATTTTTAGCAAAATATTTCTCAATTTCATCAAGGAAACATTAGCCTGAGTAATCTCTTTAGATCTTGTGCCCCTAAATGTTTTTGGATTGTTGTGGTTCATGATAATTAGAATCATGTGATTTGAACGATCCCACCTCTCAAAATCCCTTTTAACATAAGGGGTGCAATCCGCAGTGAAAGGTGCGGGCTGTTCTTCACTTAGTGCAAGGACTATGTCCATACAGCCAAACATTATAAATGCCTTTTCCATTTCTTAAAATTAGTCTCATTAAACATGGGTATAGAATTTATATTGGCATATGTTGTGGCAACAAAAGATAAACTAGTTGAATCCAGAACAAAATAGATAAAAATAAGCTCACATCAATATTCATAAGTAAACAATAAATTCAAAATAATGGATAATCTCATCTCAAATACCAAACACAACATTAATATCAAGTCTTTAGACAATAATATTAACGATAAGTGGTACTCTTGTTGTAGTAATCAAACATTGACAATAAATTATGTCAAACAATGAATTAATCTTTAGACTAACATATTGCCACATGTAAAACTGAATAATCGTCACATGTTTATTACCACAGTTGCACATGTAATATTATTAACCTTCTTTTGGGTGATCAATATTAACGTAGCTTAAGTTACATGCATACAACCTTTTATATTTTAAAACAAAATAATTTCAATAACAAAATCACTTTGGAAACTTTTTATTTCAATTAAGTTATTTTAATATATATATATAAACATACCAATATTCAAATTTAAAATTTACCCAATAGTCAAAGGTCAAAACAATTTTTTATTGCTTTATAGACTCCAAAATAATCCAAAATAAGGTTGTCTTAATAATGCAATAAAAATTGAAAACCTTAATCTTTGACTTTTTTGTTCCAAAACCATATATATCAAAACCAAACAAAAATAATGTAGTTAACAAGCACATGTATTCATAATTTTGGCATAGACAAAACACCAAAGCAATTCACGCATATACATGTATTCATAATCAAATAGAAAAACTTACCCTAAATATACTATGTAAATTCAAAGTTGTATTTATGATTAAACAGAGATTCACATGAATACTTGAAAAATATTTTTAAGCAAATAAATCTCAAAAATAGAATCATAATAATTGGTATATCCCATAATTCAAACTATAAATCATATCATCAAAATCTAACCAAATATTGTAGAACCTAACTTAAAACCAAACATTTCAAACATATATCATGATTAACATCAATTTGCATCAAAACCTAATTTCATCATAATTAAACCATAAAATATAACCCTGATTGACTTGTCTTTCATATCCCAAGTAAATCCAAATCCAAAATATATGCTTAAACTGAATAGTATGAAAAGAATAAGCATATAAAGTCATAATAAATATTAATAGACTAATATTATTCCCACAGCCAAGCCAAAAACAAATAAAACCTTAAACGTGCCATTAACAAAACTTTTACAATAAATTTAAATATTCTATTTATCCTAAAGTTGCAATAACTAAAAAAATAAATAAAGACTGAGGGTGACAGAGCAAACGAAATATATATTCCTTAATAGCATAAAAATCAATAGCCAAATCAGCCTTTATGTGTGTTTCTGCAGTCTTTTTTTTTAACAATAATAACCTTTGCGACATCAGTGAAAGAAGAAGAAAAAAAACAATAGCCAAATACATGCATAAATCAAGAACTAGTCTTTAATCTTTCACAGAATCGCATATTCAAATATTAATCCAACCTATATTTATAACATAAACTTAAAGGGTTTCTATCAATATTTTCAACAAGCAAAATTGATGGAATATTTAACGAATATTAAGAACCAAAATATTTATTAATCAATACACCAAATCAACATTTTAAATCCTTAAAATTTTAAAACAAATCGAAACCCTAAAAATTTTGACATAAATCCAAAAGATTTGGCATGTATGATAAAAAAAACTAAATCTAAATATTAAATCCATAAAATTTGAAAAACAAATAAACCCAAAATAATAGAGAATCAATTTGTTCTCAATAATTCAACATGATAAGACTTTGATACCACTTGTTAGAACATTAAATAATATATAATATCAAATTAGAATTGTAAATCAGGATCTGTCAGGTCAAATCATCAAGAATAAATTAAGAACAAAACTAGATGCGGAAGCGTACCTGAATTCATTGATTTCTTGAAATCTACGGATCTTGGGGTTTTGATATTCCCAATTAACACATAAGTAATCTAGATAAAATGACTCTCTCTTTTCTAAAGATGTGATATTAGAAAAGTTGTCTTGTATGTAATTTAAGGACCATAACCTTAATATATAATTTTAGAACATTCTCCATTCAAAAAAAAATTTTAGAACATTAGCCCTAATTTTAATCAGCCCATCATCCATTAGAAATTAGTTACTAGAGTATGTATACATATTTGACTCATACTTTATTTAATAATTAAAGCCCAATAAACCTTAACCAAATTAGATCACTTTTAATTTGGGCTAACTTATTATGATAGTAAATAATATGTAATTACCTTTATTTTATATGTGATATTTATATTTTCCAACAAGATTTCAAGTAAGTGATTACATAATTTTCTTTAGTCCGAAAAAATAATTCATCGAAATAATGAGTCACCATTGATATCGACACATTTGAGATCGTCAAATGTTTAGGAGTTCCTCTATTCAATCATTTTCCTTCTTCTTGTTGCTGGATATCTCGTTCATATATATTTTCTCTTTGTTTCCCGATCCTATAGTGAGTTACATATAGAGTTCGAAAAGGTCAAATCTTTTATGATTCCATAATACATAATTGAGTTGTGAAAACTTCTTGATAGGTATCCTATATCTAAACTGAATTCTTTCCGGTTAAAGAATCTCTTTCTAGTTACTTTGGAACAATTAGGAGATTCTCTAGAAGAAATACAATATTAGTTCAGTTTGATTTAATATTCATAGCTGTGCATATGCTCAACCGTATCTAACCACACCAAATAACATAAAATTTTAATTAGTTTTAGAGATTCATATAAACAACGTAAAGTTATGAATTTAGGAGAAGTTATGCATTAAAAAAGTAGATATAATTACAATATTTAATTAAAAATTATAAATAAAAATAAAATTATGAATTAAATAAGAAAAGCATAACAAAGTGAAATGATGGAGTGATTAGTCATTTTCAGAATTTAAGAAAGAAGTGACATGACAAGATTAAAAGTTTTGATAAATTTATATTTTGTGGTATGTTAAATGAAATATGATCATGCAATGTGTATGATGTTGAGGGCCCTAAAACAATAAAAGCATCAGAAGACAATGACCTATGATCTAAAACACTTTTAATGCCTTTCATCAATTGGGAGCTAAACAACAAACCAAAATCCCAGTTGTACGCCTCACTCTAAATATTTGTCTTTGCTCTATCTAATTTCCCCAAATATCACACAATTTTTTCGCCTTTGGAGTTTATGCTTAAATTTTATTTTTGGGTTAAAATTTTATCTTTTTTAAAGGGACTAAATAGATTTTTTTTTTCATATTTTGAGAGCCAAAGTGAAATTTTATTATAAATCAACTTATAATTTTTGAAGGGATTAAACATAAAATTTCTATTGGGGGACCTCTATCTGCCTTTCTAGCATCGTCTTTGTGTGTAATACCATATCAACTAGCTATTTTCAGATAATACTCACAAAACAAAAATGACATCATTTTAGCTAATGGAGTTAATGTTTATCATTTGAGTCCAAATTGAAATTTAAAATTAAAAAGTATAAATACTAGAAATAACGAAATTGGAGAATAAAATATTGGACTTAAGAATGATTTAAGTTAACGGATTTAATTACTACATTTTGAATCAAGACTGAAATTTTAAAATTGAATAACAAAAAAAAGTAAAATTAATCAAATTATAGTATGAGAGTAAATCGATATGATTGAATTAATTATCAAATAAATATAAAAAAAAAAAGTATTTTAGAATGAGGACAGTTTTCATTTAATGAATCTTTTAACTCTATTTGGAAGAGTAGTATGAAACATTAGATAATTAATATGGTGTTGGATTTAGCATTGGGGGATTGTGCAAAGCCAGAACACAGATTTTCCTTTTTGCTGCTGCAATGGCTCAGTTGTAACATGACAAAAATCTTGCAACATTTGCACTCTCCTCCAGCTAATTTATGGGACCACACAAATTTGATACATTTCAAAATCATCCAAAAATTGTTTCAATTTACCCAGACTCAATCATTTTGCTTTCGATATTTTCAGTGGTGTATTTGTTTGGATTAATTAATATAGCAAAATGCATGGGTTTTGATTTGCAATGAAACCCATATTTATTTGCCCATAACCTTTACAAAAGATGGTCTAAATTGAGAGGATTGATAAACTGGAAAGAAAAGAAAATAAAAACCCACATCATCAACCTATGGAAATATTTGGCCCAAAAATGATGAAAAGCTTTGATTTGCTAAATTTCACCAACAGACAAACACTAAGTTGAAATGGCCTAGTGGCCGCCTCACACGCCAGTCCCCACTGCCTCATCATTCTATTTTTCTTAAATTATTTGATTTCTTTTGTTTCAGTATATTTTAAATTTTAAAATTACAATTTTGAGTCCTTAAATTCATTAAGTATATTATTTTTAAATTCAATAAAAATATCTTGTCCTAGAAGTTTAATTATATTTTACTTTTTCTATTGAAAATTGATAAATTAATCGATTATAATTTCACAAATCTTTTTAATTTATCCCAAGTGTAAAGCCACCTCTTTGTCCCCTTTGATTTTCCTTTCCAAGAGTGAAGTGGTCAAAATTTGTAGTGAAGGAGGTGAAAATGAAGCTTCACCATATCTTGTCCAAGTTTCATTTGTTCTTGGAAACTAGAAATGACATTAAGAAAGGTTACGTTCTTTGGGCAATATCAATGGTAGTGCTAGCGTTTGGTCCGTTCAAAGGCATATTTGATGTTTTGCAGTGTACTTTCTTAGTATTACTAATCATACACATTTATATTTGAAGAGTGAAAGCTCTAACATCAATGTATCATCCCATTAATGATTTTCACTTTGGAAAGGTAAAAGAATAAAAAAAAACTACGTTTTCTCCCAAGGTAAATTTTCTTACGTTTCTATTTGTTTTAGTTTGAGTACAAATAATCAGAATTAATCAATATAATATACAATTTAGATCTATAATTGGAATATATTTAAAATGAATTCAAATAAAAATCAGACTAAACACCTGTAAATAATTTACACATGATGTGAGAGTCTCAAACCTACTAGTGACTTGTTAGGTTTTTACTTTGGTTAAAATATGTTTCAAGCTCTTGTACTCCTTCTATATTTAGAAGTTAGCCCCTACTTTTATTTCAAAGCATTTACTTTTTGAATTTAAAATGCAAATCAAATTATTAACACTATTAAAATTTTTATGTTAAATTTAGGTTTATTGTAACGCCATGGCTATCGGTTGAGTATTTTACTATTTTGAAATGCGATATCAATGAATTTAATAGAATTTTTTAAGGCATTAGCAATTGAATATGAATTTTGAATTCTAAAAATATAGAGACTCGATTCTTGGAAGTAAAAATAGAGATTAAATTCCAAATATATGAAAGGTACAAAGACTTGAAGTATATTATCGCATGGGATAAGTATAAGGTGCAGGGGAGGAAATTACCTAATTATCCTTGAATATATATTATCGTGTCCAGTTTAGTTGAAAAATTATCAAAAGTTCATTCTTTCGACAAAGTAATAAATATTACTATGAGGGTGATTTTGCCTTCTTTATTTTATTTTTCATATAAAAGCTAAGAAAATATACACATAATAAAATTTGAACCTAAAATCTTAATTAATTTCCTAAATCAATTTTTATCAATACATTTATTTCACCTACAATGTATGTGGTCATAATCTAGTTAACTCACTAGGTTGTACTATAGGATTGCAACACTAATTTTCTTCTTAATCATGTTTACTCAGTTAATACATCAAATTGATACATCCACCACATCTATACCATATATAACGTGTTTGACTGAATTTGTGTTATAAGTCAAGTTGACACCAATTCAATTAGAAGAATACTCAAAATCCATTTTTAATAAAATAATATATTTATCTTTTACTATTTTTATATGGAATATTTAAATAAAACAACTTTATTTGTCTTACCTTTTAATTCAACTATTGGTTATTTTTTTATAAATATAATTTTAGTACTACATTTTCATTCACTCATATTCTAAAATCTGAGTTTTCGTTTGAAATTAAAATATTTAATAGTGTAATAACTTTTTAAAGTAAAACATATTTGACCCGTTACACATCACGTGTGAACTTCAGTTCATTAAGAATTTAAGTTCTAGAACATTTATTGTAGTATTACCCAAAAAAAAAAAAAAAGAAAAAAGAAAAAACCTTCCAATATGTTCCACTCACGTGCAGCAACACGTGCCTTCGTAAAAACAACAAGAACAACGAAAAAACATAAATGACAGCCCTCAGACAAGGAAACACGTAGCCTAACTAGTCCGTCACCGTTACTGTGACGGAGATGTTTAATTACTCTCATTAGCAATTAATAAAAAACATAAAAATTATCTAAGAAATAAAATAAATTAAAAAACACACACACGGTATTTTCAGTTCCCGCCGATACAAAACTTACCGTAAAACCGGCATTACACGAGGGGTAAAGAAGGAAAAGACCAATAAAAAAAAAAACACTGTCAAAAAGCTAACGGAGGATCCGACCCGAACAAATCCCCGATGTCTTGGAAATGATCATCTACATGTTGCCAGCTCGAGAAGGTACCAAACCCGAATTCGAAATCCCCACCCGAACTCAAATACCCGTAACCAAAATCATCTTTCAAAAACCCTTCGTGTAAACTTGTATGATCGTCGAACAAACTCGGCACTGAACTGAATATGTCGCCGGGGAACAAGGATGAATGTTCGGAAAAATCCGATAAGTTTTCTCCCGATATGCAGCAAGAATCGTCGGGGACGTCTCGAGGTCGGTTTCTGGTTTCGCGCGATTTTTCGAAGCTTTGAGAATCGACTTCGTCGATGGAAAGCGAAGGGCAACGGAGAACGGAAGTCGGAGAGCAAAGGTAACTGTTGTGTGATTCTTCGCCGGAGTTGTAATCGGAGCTGGATAACTGTTTTTGGCTGATGTTTTCGTCTTTCATCGGAGGAGTTGTAAAGTTGGTGAGCGCGTCCTGTCCACGTAGCTGAATAGCCGCTTTGTCGTAAACCATTGCTGCTTCTTCGGCGGTGTTATAGGTACCTAACCATAACCGCACACGTCTTAACGGGTCTCTTATCTCCGCTGCCCATTTTCCCCAAGGTCGTTGCCTTACCCCTCTAAACTTCTTCCCCGTCGGTACTTTCGCCGCCGCTTTAACTTTTAACTTCTCCGCCGCCGGCTTTTTTCGAACACACCTCGACTCTGTGAGATTTGTTGACTCAATGGTAATCTCGTTGACGAACTTCTTGACTCTGTTCCTCGAACGACGTCGTATCATTCGTGTTTCTTCTTCATCGTCGCTAGAAGAATCAGTAGCATCAGCATCAGTAACTGAAATTCGTACAATTCGAGGCTTCATTTCTGGCTTATTCTCGACTCTTCCATTTACCAATGGCGAAAGGAGCTTAGTTTCATTGCGATGCTCAGAGTATTTGATTAAAGAAACTGAACAAGGATCCATTTTCTCTGGGTTTTTCAGGTTTTTTTTTGTGGTGTTAAGTAAGAGTATGAAGTGAGATAAAAAGGAAGATCAAAAGGAAAGAGATTCCTTTGAGCTTTGAGAGTCGAGACACGAGGAGAATAAAGGGAAAGCTGAAGAACTAAAAGAAAGAAAGAAAGAACAACCACGTTAAAGAGAAGCTTGAAACGAAGAGAAATCCACCATTAATCTCTTCATCAAAAAGTTCATCAAACGACGAGAAAACCAAGAGTGAGCCAAAAAAGATGAAATTTTTGTAAGCAAAAAAGTTGCAGAGCTTAAAAAAAAAAAGGGATAGCAAACGCAAGCAAATGGCTTTTGTGGAAAAAGAGATAGAGAATAAATATCTCTCTCAGAAAAAAAAAAAAAAGAACAGTGCTTTTCACAGTCACTTAACTGAGAGCATAAATTAGCTATTTTTTTGGTAACTTTGGAATCTAAGTCTTAAAAGAAATAAAGAACCCAAGTTGATTTTTGAGGATACTTGGTCCAGAAAAGTAAAAAGAAAGAAGAAATGTTATGGAGAGGGACCAGAAAATTTGATAAGAAAGAAGAGTGAAGCAGAGCTGAAATATGAAAACAGAGTATTCAACTTGTCTCTATATATATTCCACTAATCAAGTTGGGTTTTTTAATTGAAGGTAACTCATTTTGATTATATAAGTTAAACAAAAGAGAATTTTTTGCAGACAATTATATAATAATCGTGGGTTCATTTGCCGTTTTGTTTGATTTTCGGGTTTGGATTATTTCTCAACTATTAGTGTTTAGACAGATATGTATGGTGTAATCCAGTTTGTTGATATTGATGAAAATTTTTGTAATTATTTCTCCCAAAGGTTAATGAAAACACTACGAATAACAACAATGACCAGTCATAATAATGGTTACGTCTTAACTTAATCATCATTAGGTATTAAATTTTGTATTCCAAACTGGCCGTTCACGTTTCAATTGTAATACCGCTTTTATTAACTTCTTCAAATTCATCTTTTATAGTCTTAGCTCAGTTAGCATTGATACTGAGCATTGATATTATTGTTAATATAAGCGAATAAGAGTTCAAATACGCTCAACCACTTTTATTCTCTTATTTAAAAGGGTTATAAATAATTCTAAACATTTTGTATAAAAATAATTACAGATTTGAAATCTACTTAAAGAATAATTGTGTTCTTCAAATTGATTTTCCAGAAATTAATTGAAAATTTGTTTTGTAATGAAATTTGATGGAAGTACCTATTGAAGCCATAATTGATGTATGAAATATACCTTTCTTTGAATAGATGAAAAGGAAGTAAACTACACACATTTTTGAATTTTCAAATAAGCTATTAAGTGTTGAAGATATTTTATGCCATTTTTCAAGATAATTTTTCACTCGAGGGAAAAAAATATTATAAAACATTCAAATGTCAGAATACTAATTATCCATCAAATTTCAAACATTATTCTTCAGGGTTTTTCTCTTCTTTTTTTTTTCTTCTAATTTGGCCCCTTGTTTCCTTTTATGCTTGTTAGGTTTCTTTTTCGACTGTCTCTATCGATGTCAACTCTAAAGCTCTATGAATCTAATAGCTAGATTAATACCGGCGTCCTTAGGTTTTCTTCGTTTTTCATGTTAGGGTTCATGGTGGCTTTTGACACTTTGTTTAGAGCCTGACTGCGACATCCGACATGGCATCCCATACTCAAGGTGTACATGTCGAAGGTGCAACGATGTTGCCTAACCTTATGTTACTTGCTACTCTCTCTCTCTCTCTATCTCCCCCTCCTATTGGTGGTAGGCGCTAGAGTTGTTCATGGGTCGGACACCTAACTTGATCTACTCGAAAAATAAGAGGTTCTGGGTAAAAATATAAGCTCGAAAAATGGGCTAGGGCAAAAAAAAAAAAGGCCTGCTTAGAAAATGGGTCAAGCCTCAGGTAAGGTTTTTTGCCCAGCTTCAGCCCGAATTTACAATTAAAAACCGCCAACTGTTTTGCTGCTATTTTCCCACTTTTTGCCACCATTTCACTATTATGTTACTATTATTGTATTGTTAATGTTTGAATATTATATAACACTAGTTTTATCGTTAATTTTACTACTATTTTAGAGACATTTGCTTGTTAAGTTGCATTTATCTTAGTGTTATTTAAGTATAAAGATTTTTTTAAATTTATTTTCAATTTATTATGAAACATTTATTTTAATATTTTTAGTGTATTTGGTGTATTATATTTTTTAATTTTTTATATAAAAATTAAATTTAAAAAATTAATATAGATGGTCAAGTCCGGATTTTAGCATTTTTATTCGGACCAGACTTGGACAAAAATTTAGGCCCATTTTTTTGGACTGGCTCGAGCTAAAATTTTGTTAGGGCCCAACCTGAACCCGACCCATGTACAACTCTTGTAACATCCCGGTTCTGGCGGATACAAGGTTTGGCGCATAGCTCTAAGGTAGTATGATTGGCGGAGTAGGCTTCGTCCGAGTGCATCTTTCAGCGTATAGAGCGGGCATGTATAGTTTTGTGGTTAAGTGAATAAAGATTCCTTGTCAAGTGGCTATGTTAGTTAAAATAAGATTAGCGACCAAGTAAAATTGATACCAAGAATATGAGTTCACGTCAGGGATAGTACACCATTTAATTGTGGCATTGTGCAAGTTAAGTTGCAAGGTAAGCTGGTTAGGAACCAATTGAATGTGAACCAGAATAGTTAAAAGATAAGAGAATACTCAATTAGGTTTCTCGGAAGTTGTAGACTTTCGATAAGTCAATTCAATAATGATGTGACATTTATCAAGTTCCAATAAGAACTTAGATTATAATAATAGATATTCAAATTTAGGAAAGGGGAGTTCTCTTATTCTTTCTTCTAAGACAAGGTTATTTGAGGCTTGAGGAACCGAAGGTATTTCTCTAAGCTGAAGTTGAGATCCTGAATTTTATAAGTGATTGCTCCATGTTAAAGTAAGTTTTATGACTCTACATGTTATGCTATGGAAGAGTAGGTCTGTAAGAATGCATGAACAGTAAGATGAAGAATTAATGCTTAGTATAAGGGTTATTTGGGTTTGTGATGATGGTAAAAGTCACGAATGAGTTTTAATAGTGTTCTTCTGATTTATAAGCAGTGGTTGCTACAATTCCTTGTTGGGTTTAGAGTTCAAGTTGTTGCTCATGGTTGTCAGGTGAGTCCTTAAACTAACTCCTGCATGTATATTGTTTATGCTAGATATTTTTGTAGAAATCGAATAAACTATGAAACCGACTTCAGAAAAGTATAATATGAATGTTTGTTGGGTCTTGCATGTGTAGTCTACATTGAATCTGACAAGTTAAGTATGTGATAAGTATTCTGATCATGAAGTATGATTGTATGAGCATGAATGGAATGTATGTGATGAGATATGAGTTAGTCGGGTGTTGTTAATGGATTAAAGTGTGAAGTTTTAATAGTGTCAATGCATGAAGAGTCGGTCAAATAAGTCTGTGTCTGTTCACCATGGTGGAGTCTAAAGAGGTCCGTCAGGACTTTAAACACGATATTTGAAAAGAAAAGTCCATGGCATTTTCTGAAAGGAACTAAAGGACAGTGATCTCCCAATGGGATTCTCTGCGTGTCTCAAGACAATGATAAGCAAACCTCACGTAATATGAGTTTAGGAAAATGAATATCATAAACATGTCAAGAAAGAAAAGCCTTTGTGGCGTAACATGAAAGAAAAGCCTTTATGGCAGAATATGAAAGGAATGCCTTTGCGGCGAACTCCGTAAGGAACGCTTTCATGGCGCACTTTTAAGAATCGTCCTTGTGGCGAACAATGAATCAATAGCCCATGCGACAAACTCTAACGTGACAGCCTTCGTGGCGACCGGCATACATAGCGGAGTCTGAAAGCAATGCCCTTGTGGCGTATCCTAGTGAGGCTCGTAATGTCGTAACCTAAAAGAATGATTCTTGGCAGATTTTGTATTAAATTGCTTTGGCACGTTTAGCATGGCTTGTAAGCATAATCAGAAAGATCAATAAGGCACATTGTCTCTATAGGCTACGACAAAGTGCTATACAAGACCATGATTTGAATGTGAATAAAAAAGTGATGGGTAAGCTTAAAAGAAACGTATTCTGAATAAGGATTTTCTAGCTGTATATTAGAAGGAATGTACCTGTTATGTACATGTGATCAAACATAGTTTGTGGAACGATGGCTTAAAATTACGTATACAAGAGTAATGGTGATTTGGTCCTATGGACCTTTGTAAAGGAAAATGAGTGAAGACTTATGAAAGATCAGATTGAAAGGGGTAAGTGGCGTATCGAAGATGTTGATGGATAAGAATTGAACTCTGAGTAAGGTATGGTGCCTGACGTGTAAATGAGAATAGAAATTGAGGGATTATTCGCCTGTGATTGAATAGAAGGTTCAAAACAATATGATCATCTGAATAAGTTACCAATTGAGATGTGCAGATAAGGCATAGGTAAATGATGTTTTCCTCACTAAGTTCTTATGAACTTATATGAGTATATGTTTTGTTACAGGCGAATTGATATGAGTTTGCGCCAGGAGGGACGATGCTAGGCCTACGCCTAAGAAGTGATGTATTAGGCTGTTATGCATACAGAGCAAATTGGTGGCGTGTTCAAAGACTATAATACTCCTAAGAAATTCACTTGGGGTATTTGTAATAAATTAGGGTTTCAATTTGGATATCATTGTACATCATGTTGTATCTGTATTTACTTAATGTACTTACTTATGTATTTTAGTTTGAAATTTTTAATGAAGTTGTAATTATTTATAAATTGTATAAGTAGATTAAACTTGTGTCTATAATTGTGTGGTAATGCCCAAGATCTGGATCCGATTAATCGGATCGGGTTGAAGGTGTTACAACTCTAGTAGGCGTTAAGGTCGAATTCCAAGGTTCCTAATGGTTTGGGCTAAGGCTCTAGTTAGCCCATTCTACTTGGGCTTCTTGTAGTATTGTTTTATTTCTTAATGGAATTTGAATTTTGAAGAAAAGAAAATTGTTTAGGGAATAGTATGTATTGTTATGAGTTTGTGTCAAGTGTATATATTTAAAAAATCATATATGTAAAGAATTATCCTTCATTTTCATTTTATAGTTTATAAAATTAACTGTTTCAAAGTTTATGACTACTCTTTTCAATAACGTTATTTTCAAAATTTGAACTTAGATCTCCCTTAAGGTAGGGTTTGGTGCTTTTCTATGTTATGGTTCCAATGGAATGTGATTCCTTGAAATGTGATTACTAGGAATGTGGTTTTTGGGAAAGTTATTTTGTAACGTTTGGTATACATTGGAAAGTATTGATTAAAATCCTTAGAAAGTTGCATTTTCACGTTTGGTTTATTAAATGCGTTCATGGGAATGTAATGATAATTTACAAATTTACCCTTATTAAATAAAAATAACATTAATGTATTTAATATTTTACAATAAACTTTATTAGTAATAAATATTTAATAATAATAGTTTAATTGCTAATTTTAAAATCATTATTTTAATTTATAATGCTAGTTGAACTTACTTTCACCTTAAATCAAAATAAAATAAGGTTAAATTTGTCTTTAATATCTTTTAACTTTACAACCTACACGGAAAGTAACTTTCCACTTTTTATCACGAGAATTATATTGTCATATTTATAAGAAAGTAACTTCCAATAGAAAGTTAGATTTCAAATAAAGTAAAAACATATGAAACGTTAACATAATTTTCCAATTGATTAAATTTTCAAATAATTATCACTTTCCATCGTATCTAAGAGTGTAACATGACTTCATCACCTTCCCATTGTATTCAATACTTGAAGATTTATATTAATAACTATTATTTTGAAAGTGGTTTTGAGATCCCACAATTCGAAGAGATGAAAAAACGAGAAAGGCACATCAGACAAACAAAACAAAAGCACAAATAAAAGCTAGCTGTTGCTTTCTCGGATATTGCCCCATCTTCACTTAAAAACCCCTAATTAATACAAAACAGTTCACTTAAAAACATGCAAACAAGTACATCATATTGGACAAAATCCTTGGGGAGGCTTTGGCTCCAAAATCCATATAATTATTATAACATTAATTACCATATTTTACTACATGGTTGGTTGAAAATTAAAAATAAATTCGTTATATTTATGAAAATTTTTATACATGATTACTTCTTTAATATAAACTTAGTCATTTATCCATCATGTAATGATTGTCATATTTGTGATCTTGATTTACATATCATGTAAATATATTTTGTGGGATCTAAAATTATGAGAAGTAGTTAATAAGGTGGAAGGCAGAAGTCAAAGGAGCATCATCCCCTAGATTGCAAAATTAGCTTTGAGCCCACAAACTTGAGAGAAATAGCATATTGCTTGTTTTGGATTCATTTGAGATTTCCATATTCCATTTCATCTTTTATATTCATATTCAGACAAATTAAAGCTCTTAAACCTAGATATTAATTATTTGTTGATCATAATGTTTATGAAACACACACCCCTCTCTCTCTCTCTATTGTTCACAAACAAAATGACAGAGAAGTAAACCAGAATACACTAAACATCGATTTTGAAAATCAATAATAATAAACCAATTAAATATATATCTCAACGAATAATTTGGGATACTACAAATATTATTTTTATATTAATATGCATATAAAATACACATACACAAATATTTGTTTTATGGTGATATCTTGGGAAAAATATTTTTTAGATAAATAAATTAATATTATATGTAAATAATTGCTTTTAGAACAAATTCTTTGAATATATTAAAAATTTCAAGTTTCACTATTTTTAAAAACTTTTCAATACGGTTTTAGAAGGTCAGCATAGAGATTTTAATGTTGATAATGACTCATCTTCTGTCAAAAGCTTATCTTTTAAAAATTTTAATATAATGAATCCGTTTGCTAGCCTGATAGTCAAGGTGTTCATTGTCTCAAGTGTAATTTGGATTCGAGTCGCACTAGTTGCGTTGCTGTTAAGGCTTTGTCCTCCTCTTATATTTCACTAAAAAAACTTTAATATAATACTACATATAATATGGTTGATTGAGTTTATGTCAATAAAATTATTTAAAAATCGTTATTAAAATATATATTCAATGGTATTTATGTTTTACTCTTTTATATTAAATGTAAATAGAATAATAAAAACCCAAATATTTAGGATTTTAACTTAATATTAAAAAAGGTTAAATTGTAAGTATTTTAACATTTTATTCATGATTGAGTTATTGAATAAATTTTTATAAAACATATTTTTTACTCCTATTCATATGGTGAGTATGATATAACTTAACAAATCATTACAAATTTTATAAGAAAAAAGAAGTGGCGCTTAGGAATTTGTGGTGATCATTTAAGGCCTTAACGAACCGTATGGGTAGTGTCTCGCAAATCTAAGACAAGGAATGACCGGTTCCAATGCTATGGGTCCCGCTAAAGCTAGACACGTGTACCTGGTAATGTCTCAGCTTACGTGGATTCCATACAATAACATAGACAAGCAGCCCTGTTCCTGGAAATAGTCCATGGATGTCTGACGTGGATTTTACTTGGAATGTGAGCTTTCAAATTGCCTAAAATTCAGGGTTTATATAAAAGGAATTGTAAGCAAATTTTTATTGGAGATGAAGAAAAGTTGTAAGAAATAGATAAAGATCCTACGTGATAATATTACTACATAGTACCATCCAAAAGTTAATACGAAAATTACATGAATCATTAATATTTTAACTATTTTATGTGAATTATTAGTAAATTTTCTTTAAAATACACATTGCAATTACAAATTAACTCTTCTAATAGGATAATATTTTTCCTAGGTTTTATGCAACCACATAATTAATTTTATACTTGAAACGGTGAAATATGGTTTGTGAAAAGTTGGATTTTCTCAATTTTAATTTTATTAAAAGTATGATTAAAGCTTGATAAAGGCTGATGAAAAGAAAGGAAAAAGTGAAAATTAGGTAACCCCAAGATTACTTTAATTTTTAATTAGTACCTTCATTATTAATAATAAAATAAACTTTAAAGCAAATGAAACTTTAATTGTGTTGATAAAAGCTGACGTCTTAAGATTTTGAATGTCCACATTTGATTTGATTTTTATTCTATGAAAATTTAGTGACGTCGATTTTGTTGAGTAATATTTTTCTTGACCCCTATTGATAGGGTATTCAGGTATTCATACATGTTACTAGTAAATTACAGCTCATGATGAGGCCCCACTATTTTGTCTTAACTCTACTGCCTCCAGTATTGACATTCTCTGTGAACTCCAGGCTTGCTGGGCACGTGTCTACAAAGCACGCGGTCCTTTCTGCTTCTGGGACTAGCGTGCTGGGTGAGCTTCGTACCTACTGGACACGTGTCTGGGTGGCCTGTGCAGCACGTGGCACTTCCTACAAGTTCCTTGGATACATGCGAAGTGAGATTGCGACCTTCCCTAGGTCCCTGTGAGTTGGGTTTGTAACCTTATCTCGCGAGTTGTACCTGCGATCCTTGCCTTGCGATCTGGTTCGCCTTGTCGTCCTCTCATGGTTGGGTCATGGGTCGAAGGTTCGGATATGGCGTTTTGGGCGAGCTCCGTATCTATTGGACACGTGTCTAGGTGGCCTATGGAGCACATGGCACTTCCTGCGAGTTCCTTGGGCACATGCGAAGTGAGATTGCGACCTTCCCTAGGTCCCCGCGAGCTGGGTCTGTAACCTTATCTTATGAGCTGGTTCTGCAAGCTGTACTTTCTATCTTGCTGTATGAGCTTGTGCAGGGTTCCTGTGAGCTGGGTCTATAGCCTTGCCTTGTGATCTGGTTCGCCTTATCGTCCTCTCGTGATCGGTTCAAGGGTCGGAGGTTCGGATCTTTTCTAAAATTCGAGTTTCAGGTTATTGACGTATAACATATTTGTTAGTTTAAGTTAAACTAGGAGGTATATACAATTGAAGATTGTAAATGGAATATATATATGAGTGTAAAACATCAGTAATTTAATGTTAAAGTCTAATTTCTAAAAATTAGAAAATATACTAATACTAAGGAGGAGGAAGAAGAGGAGATATATACATCAAGCGAATTTGAAGATTATAAATGGGATATATATATATATATATATATATATATATATATATAGTGTAAAATGTTAAAATCTAATTTCTAAAAATTAGAAAACATATATCATCTTAAAACATTAAATGTTAATTAAATTAATCATTTAATTTGGTCATAGATCGAATTATTCCATTAATTTAACTTTAAAACATGGGTTAATAATATCTGGTAAAATAGGTTTAAGTCTACAAGCCCACTCATGCTTATTTCAGCATGTAATAATCCGAATCTAAGAAAATTCAAGTTCGAGAAAAATTTGAATCTAGACCCCAAGACTGATCCAAGTTCAAGCCCGAGATAGGTCAGATCTAAAATCTGAAAAAGGCTGAATTTATGAAAATATATTTTAAATATTATATAATTATATTAAAAATTTACAAATAACAATACATCTTTATGTTAATTTATAAATTAAAATAAATGTTTAAAACACTAAATATGAATATAAAATAATTTTAATGTAATTATTATATATAAAATAAATATTCAAATTTAAAAATTTAAATTTTGGGATTATATAAAATATATATAATGTTGCAATATATTAATTTAATGATATGAAAATTAAATTAAGCTTAAAGGACTCACCTATCGAATTTGTTAAAATTTTAGTTAATAAAAATCATACCTATATTTACTCATTGTACCCATAACTCATATGAAAAATCAACACAAAAACCTTTTAACTATTTTTTTCTTGTTTATTTGAAACATTTTAATGAATGTCAGCTTGAATTATAAAACTGATCAACATGACTTTTGTGTTTATTTTAGCATATTCCAAAACTCTATAGCAAGGAAAATTGGGTATATAGGGGCACATGGCATGGATAAAATTTAGATAATTTTATTCTATTTTATAAAATTTTGACATTTTATAACCTTTTATGATTTTTGTAGTTTGTTAGAATTTTTATTAATTATTGATAATTTTATAATTTTTGATAGTTTTAATTTCATAATGCATTACAACTTTTTATAATTTTTTTTACAATATATTGAACTACATCTAAAATGTCCAGTTTAGTCTAGATGTGTATTTTTACTATATATATATTTTTATAATTTTAGTTTTTTAATATATGGTACGTGGAATGTCACGTCAGTATACTTGTCTAGGTGGCATGCCATGTGTTAGTTTCTCATTAATTTTGTCAACCGCATAAGCATTTGTTAACAGTCAAATCGGTCAATGACAGTTTTCATTATCTGAAGGCCCTAGATGATTTTGTTTTGATCATTGGGAGCTAAATTAAGAGCACTCTTAAAAGCTTAATTTTTTAATGTTTTACTTTTTTTTTTACCCTTAAGCCTATATAGAAAAATACTTTTTCAATATTTAAAATTTAATAATAAAATAAAAAGTCTTCAAATGTAGCTTAATAATATAATAAATAATAACACATAATTTTTAATTTAAAAGTGTTTTCAAACTCGTGCCTTATATATGTGTGTATATTGTTAGAGTATTAAATGAATGTGACTAAAAGCACGTGTTAAACAGTTGTTAAGCAGTTAGTCAGTTTGGTGTCAGTTACAGCTCATGCTACACTGCTACGTGTTTGTATAAATACCTAGCCAATCTGCATGGCTAAACAGAAGATATATGAAAAGAATTATTTTCTCATTTCTTGTTGTTCTTTGTTTAAGTCTAATATATATTCTAGATAATAATCCAAATAAATAAAATTTATATACATATCATATAATCGTAGGATATTGCATAAAAATAAAAAATATTACTTACACGTTCACATATAGATAATTTTATGTGTACAACTGTGATTCGAGTCTAAGTTATTCTTAGAAAATGTAAACACCGACCAATAAGTCGTCTATATAAAAAGTAATTTTAATGATGTTATATACAATATTTCTATTAAAATAAAACATCTATATAAAAAAGCAAATTTATATTGTGTTATCATCATATAAAAATAAAATGAATTATTACATTTAAAACATAATTTATACTACACCAAAATTATTTAAATTTGTTTAAGTCTATCTGACTTAACCCGACTCGGTAGAATTGGAGAAAATTCAAACTCAAAAAAATTAAACTCCAGAATGTGAAAATATTTGAGCCCAAATTTATTTGAAACTGAAAATAATCTAAACCGTAACCGCCTTGAGTCAACCGTTTGAGACCTTGAAAAGATGGTTAAAAGTGTGATCCTAATTAGTCCATAATGAAAATAAAAAGACAAAAAAACAAAAAAAGATTTCAATTATTGCAATGATTAAATAGAATGTACCCAAAATCATGATTAGAGAATCATTTAGAACTTTTTTAGATACTGCTTCCACCTCAGCAGATGCCACGTCATCCAAAAATGAGATTTCCTTTTTGGTCCATAAGAATTTTATCTTCTTAAGTGTAAGTAACAGAGCGTGATTAAGACATTAATTTTAGGGTTTCCGTGTCGTTTGCACGTGACTTTTGCTTATAGTTTTTAATATGATTTTTAGTTTTCAACTGCAATTAGATCCAAAGAATTTTAGCATTGACCCAATCCTGGTCCTACACGTGTTTTAAAAAACATTTATTTGTTTTCCAAATTAATTTTGCTATTGTTTTTGGGTAAATTTTAGATTTAGTCTTGCATTTTATTTAAATTATGTTGTGGTCCTGAATTTAAAACAGTTACAATATTATCACTAATGTTATTGATTTGTTACATTTTAATCACTAAACCATTAATTGTCATTAACGGTATAACTAAAATCGACATGTTAGATTATATTATCATTTCGCACAAAAATTTGAAGTCAAATTGTAGTACTAGTCTCTATACCTTTTTTTTTCAATTTTGAGCAATTTAATAAATATTCAAACTCTTTATTTATTATTAATATCATATTAATTTAATTAATTAGAGAGAAAATAATCATAATATTATCACTTAATTATTTTAATTAGTGCATATTGATTTTTATCATTTATCTATTAATTAATTTAAATTAATTTAGAGAAAATAATTTATGAAATAGTATGCGATGTTATCATTTTCACTTATGATAATTTTGACTTGGCATGTGGGGCTTAATAATTGGTCAAAATATTTTCTTTGTCTATAAATACTCCCTCAAGACTTGATCACGTACACAAATTTTTTTAGTGTAACAAGTGAACTAGTACTAGAATTTGATTTGATTTTGATGTTTTGCACTGCTTTACATTAGCACTGTACACATAAATTTCAAGTTAAAAGTTGCCTTGGAAATTTGGAGTCAATTTTATTGATAACTTTGAAAGAAAAGTTAAATCATATTGAGTTTAAATCATATTGAGTTTGGGTTTTAGGCTTAATTTTTATTATTTATGAGCCCAATATTATATTTATCACTTTTATTATTTTGTTCTGAATTTTGATAATTATTAAGTATTTTAAGTTATTTAGGAGTTTTATGTTAACAAGAAAGTTTAGTTTAAAACTACTTCTTTTTAGATTAAATTAGAGTTCTAATATACTTAAGAGTTTTATTTAGATTTATTTAGCTAGCCTATATATAGGCCTTTGCATTGTACGCAAAGGATATAGTTTATTGTTATTCTATTTCTCTTTTGAGTTAATAAATTCTTTTTGAGTTTTTCTTTTAAAAATTTCTCTTGAGTTTCTTTTAAAAGAGTTTTAACAATCTGTTTAGATTGTGAGAATTATCTTCAAATTTTTTCTTGTCAAGGTTTCTATCTTGGAGGATAAATTAGAGTCGCTTGAAGGGGATTGTGGATTCTTTGTGTTTCCGAGGCTTCTTAGGACTTCTACACGCCACGTTCTATCTTTCCATTTATCTTCTTTGTTCGCTTCCTTATTATTCTAATATTTGATTTATTATTTTATTTTAGTTATTTATTTTAATTTTTTATCTGACTTGGATTCAATTTTGTTTCAAGTTTTGTCAAAATCCAAGTTTCATTCCGAACGTCTAGAGCCATAATTCAAATCCTCGACTTTGACAAACTTTATGATCCGCTTCTGGATTCATCCGTCTCATTCTTTATCATTTGGTATCAGATTTGGGCGTTTTAGGTGTTCTTTTTATTTTTATAAACTGATTTCTAAAAAACAACTTCAAAACAATTTTTTTACCTTGATAGTTTTCGGAAAAAATATTTTTCAGTGGGTAAACGATTTTCAAACGATCTAAAATTTTACATATTATTTCTTGGCACTATTTTAGAGTATAAAAATATTTTCACAAAAAGTGATTGAAAAAGTACAAAAATACAAAAAATAAAAAAATAAAAAAATAAAAAATATTTTGTGGGTTGAATTTTGTGCTGAAACATTACAAATCAAATCTACATTATTTACGGAGGCTTCAAATTAAATTTCATGATTTTTGGAAATCGGGAACACCTCGAACGAAGTTTGTCAAGTTGCTTTACAATTTTTCGGGCTTTCAAGTTTGAACAATTTTTATTGACTCTTAGCCTTAGGTTTTCATTTGTTTTTTATTTTTTATTGTTCCTTTATGCATTCTAACACTTTATTGTTTCGTGTGTTAGTAGGTTAAAGCTCGTTGCACATTCATTCCTCCGTGCAATAGAATTCTTTGATGTTTAGCCAATTTTGTTAGTTTGATTCTAATACATTCTGATTGATTGATATCGACACTTTTTAAAAGACTCACAAGATTAATTATTACCTCATTAAGAATTTGATTTTTATTTCTGAGTGCATAATAGTGAGATTTGCTTAATTTTTCTTTTCTTGAGTGTTGTGTTCTTTTTAGGCTTTCATAATGATTCGCAATATTATGATTGAGAAGTTGAGAAGGGATCAAGAGGTTCGAAATGCTCGAGATCAGCAACATGACACTATTCTAGACACAATCAACAAAAAATTAGAACGTCTAAGTACAAAAATTGAGTGTTGGAATTGTATCTGAGGATAAAATTGATCAGCCTCATCTTCGTGCAAATAATACTCGACGTGTCTCTCATGAAAATGATGAGACTTTGGTTAAAAATGACCGTTGGCAACATTTTTTAGCTAAACCAAAGTTCAACATTCCACCATTTCGATAGAAGTATGATCCCGAAGCTTATTGTGAGTGGGAATAAAAAATTGAACTTATGTTTCGTTACTATAAATGCCGGGAAGAGGATAAAGTCCAATTGGCGACCCTTGCATTTTCAGATTATGTGTTGAGTTGGTGGATTCAACTTGGAATTGATCGTCAAAGTGAAAGGGTAATTGAAACATGGGACGAATTAAAGCAAGTGATGCGAAAGCGTTACGTTCCTTCTCATTACTATAGAGAGGTCTCAATGAGACTTCAACGCATTGTTCAAGGTAATTGATCTGTTGATGAGTACTTTAAGGAGATGGAGATACTTATGTAAAGAACAAATGTACAAGAAGATGACAAGACTACCATGGTGCGGTTCGTCGATGGTTTGAACGTTTCAATAGCCAGTGCTCTTAATCTTCAAACCTACATTGATCTTGAGGATGTGGTACACAAGGCCATTGAGATTGAGCAATAGTTGCAACATCAATCTCGTCCATTTGGCGCATCACACTATTATCGAGGTGCAAGTTCTAATTCTACTTTCAAGAATTTGAAACCTTCTTATGCTACTAATAAATGTCTACCAAAATGTGATGAGACTAAACCTTTTGAGTGGAAAAGTGAAGTTCTTATACAATATTCTTCTACATCTTCTAAGCAGCCCACTTCTATTAAATTTTCACCAAAACAACAAAGAGCTCGTGATATTGAATGTTTTATGTGCAAAGGGCGCGGACACTATAGTTGTGATTGTGCCAACACGAGATTTTCGTTGATAGAAAACGATCATAAGGGTTTCCAATATCCAATTAAATATCTAACTAGAAAAGAACGTAAGTATGACTTTGTACCTTTTGTTGACTCTTACTTTAGTGAAAAAGAGATTTGTGATGGCGAACTTTGTGAACCAAAAAAAGATGATAATGGGAATTTCTTCCTCAAATCTATGGAGTTAGATGAGATAGAAACGTCATGTTCTCCTATTGAGATAGATTGTACTGAATTGAATATTCATAATACTTGTGATGGGGATATGGGAAATAAGGAAAAATCATGTGCGAAGACAGAAAGAAAAGAAACCTTTAGTGATAAAAGTTTACTTAATGGTCCAAATTTGGTGAGTGAAAATCCATATGAGTTAAAATTGGAGAGTTCTCAAGTGGAAAAAGAAAAAAAAAGTAAGAAAATGCCCATACAAAAATGAGGAGTGATTTTGTTTTAACTAACCCTAACTCAAATTTGTTTAGTGGTGTTTCTTTATTATAGGACTTCAAGGATCCATTGACGGACTTTCAATTATATTACTCTACCATCGATAGACGATTTTACTTGTAGGAAAAGGTAAGTTGAATATTGATAATTCCCCATAAGTGCTACAAGGTAAAGAATGTAAGGTAACAATAGAAATTAATTTAAGAAGGCATACCTTGAATGTTTTTGATAAGTATGCTACAGATTTTGTTTGTCAAATATTTCCTTACAACATGTTTTCTCGTTGGTCAAATTTCATTGAACCTTGGTCTGAAAGTTCAATTGATTTTATGGGTTTATCTACCTTTGTAAAGGTTAAAAATAGCAATTTTGTTGCATAAAATAGATTTTTTAAAGAATTTCATATATTTCCTCTTGCAACAAAATTTTCTATCTTGACCTTTAACGATGAATTTTTACATAATAATATTAATTTTTTATTTTTATAATTATGTGAAATTCTTAACTTATCATTGGAAATTCTTATGGATGACCATGCATATTTAAAAAAAGTTACAGGTTATTTTTTACTTGAACACTCATATCCGCAATATTTCTTTGTTTAGTGTTGATGGTTTGTTTTTGAAGGAGAGATACTTGATCCATGCTGATTTGGGAGATCAAAATCATATCTTTGATCCTAGAAATAGTTTTGGTGCACAAGAAGGCTTAGGTAAGTGTTTTTCATTTTATTTTCATTTATTCTAATCACTTTTCTTTTTGTTTAGTTAAAGATTTGGGAACGAATCTTTTTGAGGAAGGGGGAATGATGCGAGTGTCAAGGCACAATTTTAGACCCATGAATGTGATGGGCTTACACTACCTCAAGGCCCAACAACAATGTCAAAGGCTAAGCAAATCAAATCAGGATTCGATCAAAGACAAGATTCGAGGATGAATCTTTTCGAGGAAAGGGGGAATGATACATGTACTGATGGGGTGAAAATTATTAAATTCCAATCACCATAATTGCCAATTTTCAAGCTTGGGAAATCAACATACTTGCGACAAATTTTTGGATAGAATCCATTTCTAGGTTGAGATGTCTTCATGGAATTTGAAGATCTATCTCTTATCTTCGAAACACATTTTGAATACTCAATTTCGAGTTTGAGAGCTCAAGTTATGACCATTTTAGTGAAAACTGCGCGAGTAGAATTTCTGAACAAGATTAGGACGGAAATTACGAATTTCAAGCTTTTAATTTGAATTTAAATCATATTGCGTTTGGGCTTTAGGCTTAATTTTTATTATTTATGAGCCAAATATTGTATTTATCAGCTTTTATTATTTTTTTCTGAATTTTTGATAATTATTAAGTATTTTAAGTTGTTTAGGAGTTTTATGTTAACAAGAAAGTTTAGTTTAAAACTAAATATTTTTAGATTAAATTAGAGTTCTAATATACTTAAGAGTTTTATTTAGATTTATTTAGCTAGCCTATATATAGGCCTTTGCATTGTACGCAATGGATACAATTCATAATTATTCTATTTCTCTTTTGAGTTAGTAAATTCTCTCTGAGCTTTTCTTTTAAGAATTTATCTTGAGTTTCTTTTAGAAGAGTTTTAACAATATTTTTAGATTGTGAGGATCCTCTTCAAACTTATTCTTGCCAAGGTTTCTATATTGGAGGTGAAATTAGAGCCGCTTGAAGGGTTTTAACAATCTTTGTGTTTCCGAGGCTTCTTAGGACTTCTACACGCCACATTCTATCTTTGCATTTATCTTCTTTATTCGCTTCCTTATTATTCTAATATTTGATTTATTATTTTATTTTAGTTATTTATTTTAATTTTTTTATCTGACTTGGATTCAATTTCGTTTCAAGTTGTGTCAAAATCCAAGTTTCATTCTGAACGTCTAGAGCCATAAGTCAAATCCTCGACTTTAACAAAATTTACGATGTGCTTCTGGATTCATTTGTCTCATTCTTTATCACAAGGGTTGTTTGAGTTGATCTTGGATGGATGTTGATTGCTTCAAATGTCGTGTCGACTTGCTCTTGAAACAAGTTTGGACTTCCTTTCTTCAATTAGAACAGATCGAAAGTCAACTTTCTTCAGAAATAACTTTTGACTTCTCCATGGTTGAACTGGATTTGAAAGCGACTTTTCTTTAGAATTCATGTAGCATTCTTCAAAATTTCTTCAAGCTCTTCAGTTTCTTCAGTGATTTTCTAGGCTTCTTGAACTTGTGAATCTCTAAAATGACTTGGGTGATCGCCAATTACATGAATAAAAGATAATTCTTGTAGAATTTAACTGTTCCATTTAGTTGTTCTGCAAGAATTTAAACTCTTTTATTTATTATTTATCTATTATTAATTTAATTAGTTATGGATAAAATAAACATTTGATATTATCACTTAATTATTTTATTTTTAGTTAGTGATAATATAAAAATTATTGTTTACCTTTTAATCAAATTAACTTAATTAGAGAAAAATATTTATGAAATAGACATGATGTCATCATTTTTTACTCATGGTAACTTTGGCTTTAACCTATGTTAATTTTGACTTGACTCGTGGCGCTCTATAGTTGGTCCAAAAATTCCATCGTCTACAAACATCCTATTGAAAAGATCTATCCTTATGTAACTCTACACATGATAAAAGATAAATAAATAGATTTTTTTATTAATGTGTGTGTATCAACATCTCACATAGAGTTAGCATAATAGAAGTTTTATCAATGTGACTAGGGATGTGCAAAATTCGGGTAAAACCGAAAAAATTTGTTTAACCGACCGAATTCGGTTAATTGATCGAATTCAATTAATCGGTCGATTAACATAATTAATTCGGTCAGGAGTCAGTTAATAACTTTTTGGGTTTTCGGTTAACGGTTAATTTGGTTCAAAACTGGTCGGTTAACCAAATCTGTCGGTTTAATTGAAAATATTAATAAATAAAATTATAATATAGAAATAGCCCACTATCCACCCAGACCCAATCTATTATAAACCTAATATAAACTCAATCCAATATATATAGACCCAAGTACGCAACTCAACCCAATCCTAAAAACTACAAATAATTTAATAAATAAAAATAAAAATCCCAAAACTAAAACTAAAAGTCTAAAACTAAAAATCACGACAGAAATAAGAAATCCCTAAGTAAGACCCTAACCCTCAAAATTCAAAATTCCTAATTTGAAATCTTCCAAAATCTCTCTATTGTCACTGCCAGTCACCTTTGTGAATCGTCCAACGTCCACCAGTTACACTGTCCGGCGTCTACTAGGTCACCATCACTGCCGAGTTAAAGTAGGCTTTTCCTCTCATTCTTGTAGTTGTTGTCAAGTTTGTAGGTCCTTGCTTCTTATCAGTGTTCTTTCTCATCCATATCTGCTTTAGCAGCCATTGGCGGGAGATAAATTTTGGCAAGGAATTTGCTTCTTAAGTGGTGCTTGAATGTAGGGGATGAGAAAGATGGAATAGATAATAATTTGGGGTGAAAATTGGTGAAATTAGAACATGATAGAAAAATTGATTTAAACACGATTTCCAGGTCCAATTAAGTTGTGTTGTGAATGATAAGAGGTGAAATTAGAACACACTCACACAGGCTAAATGTGGATATAATTAACGGGCCTACTTAAGAAGAACATATCTCCTGGGTTACATTGTTATTTTGACCCAATAAAAAGATTTGCTTTACATAGGCATTTGCTTTACATAGGCTTTTTGTTATGTTATATCAAATTGGTGTTGCAGTTTCAATTTAATTATCAAATTATAAAATGTGAAATCTTTTTATAATAACCAGTTCAAACACATACCTAGATCTGCTATTATCTTAGAACATAATTTGGCCATTGATTGCCTAAAAAATGAAAGGGAGAGTTACCTAAGTGGAAGTGTGCCGATGGTTGTTGATGATGGATTATGTGGACAAAGAAGGAGGGAATTGATATTAGAAGATGAGATAGGGTTTGGGGAGAAGAAAAAAAATAGTAAATATGATGGTTTATGGAAGGCTGCTAGTTTTGGGAATTAGTATTGACAAGTTTCGAGGGTGGGATATTTTCTAAAGAGTGGCTGCCAGTTAATTTTCTGACCGAAGGAGTGCTTTTGGTGTTTCATGTTTTTTGTTAGTTTATTTGTTTCTGCTTTATGAATTTTGTTTTATTTTTGGATTGGTTTATTTTTTTTGGTTTATTTTGGATTGGGCTTTGTACTCTTGTCTATTTTGTGGGTTAATAGCTTACCATTGCTATTGCCTTTGTTTTTGTTTTATAATTTATGATTTATGAAATCTTAAGGAGATTTAAACAAAAAACAACATAACATTCACTCCTCAATTTTACTATTTCAATGAAAATCATATTAAATTTATTACATAATTATTTTTACCCACAAGTATATTATAATCTATACTTTTATATCCCACAATCATATTAAATTTGAAATGTCTTCTTTTTCTATTTTATTTTAATTTTATATTATTTTATTTTTATATATAATAGATGCTTGTTAGTCTAGTAGGCAAGGAAAAACATACTTTCTTAACACTCGCCTATAATTTGAATGTGATTTCAAGGATTTTTTATATATGAATGATGCTTTTTATATATGATTTGAATGTGATTTCAAGGATTTTTCCCCTCACCTACATAAATTTAACACTGTCTATAAATAGTGTTAATCCAATTAAAATTGATTTATGTATGATTTTATGCATAAACAAGCCAAATTAAATGAAGGAAAATAAGCCAAACAAAATATGTAATAGTATATGTTGAACTCAACATCAAAAGACAAACAATATTTTATTTCTCTAAAACTCAACATCAAAATATGCTTAATATTATAAATGTATTTTAATTTATTATATAATCTTTTTCTTGCAGTATGTCCATCGAACCAACATCTATTGAGGGTAATATTACACCTCCTACTTCGATAGATTTTAAAAATTCGGGAGTTGAAGCTTCAAGCCAAACAAAGGGGACTACTGGGAAAAGAAAAGCCACTCCTCAAAGGTCAAACGTTTGGTCACACTTCACTAAGATTATTAATAATGAGGGTGCAAGTAAGGCTAAATGTAATTATTGTGAAAATGAATTTTGTTGTGATATGAAAAAAAAAAATGGTGCGGGGTCATTGAAATATCATATTGATTTATGTAAGAAAAATCTAAGTAATGTAGTTGACACTAGCCAATGATAACTAGTTTTACCTAGAAAGGGAGTTGAAGAGAGGGGGGAAGGGCATCTTTCAACTTGGAGATTTGATCAAGAAGTATGTAGGAAAGGATTAGCACAAATGATTGTGATTGATGAATTACCTTGCAAGTTTGTTGAAAGTGAAGGCTTTAAGAAATTTATGTTCGTGGCATGCCCTAGGTTTCTTATTCCTTCATGAACTACTATGACCAGGGATGTTTATCTATTGTATTTAGATGACAGGGTCAAGATAAAACATCTTTTAAGAAGTTCTTGTTCTAAAGTTTGCTTAACCACTAACACATAAATTTCTTTGCAAAGAATTAATTATTTGTGTATCACTGCTCACTTTATTGATAACGATTGGAAATTGAATAAAAAGATTTTAAAATTTTGTCCAATTTCTAGTCATAAGGGTGAGTCCATTGGGATGGTGATTGAGAAATGCTTGTTGAATTGGGGGATTGATAAGTTGTTTACTACTAATATTGATAATGCAAGTTCAAATGATGTTGCTATTGGTTATTTGAGAAAGAAATTTAACGCTCGAGGGGGTTTAGTTCAAAATGGTAAATATCTTCATATGAGATGCATGGCACACATTGTGAATTTGATTGTTGTTGAAGGCTTAAAGGAATTGAATAAATCTGTTGAACGTGTTAGGGGGCTGTTAGATATGTGAGACAATCTTCAGCTAGATTATAAAAGTTTAAGGAGTGTGTTGTGGTGGAAAAGATAGAGTACAAGAAGATGTTGTGTCTTGATTTTTGTACTAGTTGAAACTCGACCTACTTCATGTTAGACACTATTCAAAACTTTGAGAGAGCTTTTGAGAGATTTGAGGAGCAAGATACAAACTTGAGGCCTGAACTTGAAATGGGAGAGAGTTGGTCTAGTGTGGATGATTGGTCCCGTGTTAGAAACTTGAGGGATTTCTTGAAACTCTTTTACGAAGTCACTATGCGTATATCTGACACTTCATTTGTCAAGTCCAATAATTTTTTTGACTAGCTTTTTGAAATTGATATTCTTTTACGAGATGCTCAGTTAAATATTAATGTTGATTTCAATGTTATGGCCATCAAGATGAAAGAGAAGTATGATAAGTATTGGGGTGATATTGATAAGATGGATTTTCTTATGTTTTTTGCTTGTGTTTTAGATCTTAGACAAAAATTAAAGTATCTTGAATTTGCACTTAGTGAAATGTCTAGTTCTGAAAAAGCTTGTGAAATGATGTAAAAATTGAAGGAATCTTTGTATGAATTATTTGATGAATATAAGCCTTCACTTCATAGTACTCGTAGCCAATCGAGTGTGCCAACACATGTTTCTCTCGGTGAACCACAACAAAAAATGAAAATGCGATTGCAAAATTTGTATATAAAGCATGAGTTGAAAAATGGTGGTGAGGATAAAATATCTGAATTGGATAAATATCTAGCTGAGGCTAATGAGGATTTTGTTGAAGATTTTGATATTTTATTGTGGTGGAAAGTGAATAGCTCTAGATTTTCCATTCTTTCAAAAATAGCTAGAGATGTGTTAGCTATACTGGTTTCTACGGTTGCTTTAGAGTCTGCATTTAGCACCGGGGGGCATGTGCTTGATTAATATAGGAGTTCTTTAACTTGTAAAATTGTACACATAAAAAAGATTGAAGAAAAAATTCAAGAGCTTGACAAGATTGAAAATGGTATATTTATTGTTTTATTTTAATAGCTTCAATTTTTTTACCATATCACTCTTACTTATTTAATCAATTCAATGTTTAGACTTTTCTTGGAATGCATCAGAGTCTACCCTAAATTTATGAGCTTTCGTGAGTTGAATGGTATGCTTACTATCTTATTCTTGTTAACTTACAATCTATTCATCTGCTTATATTATTTTATTTTTTAAATGCATATATTTCTATTAAATGCTCATTTTTTCACATATTTTTTGTAGGTATAATGCAAATGGAGATATTTTGGAGATAAGAAATGGATACAAATGGAGAATATTAAAGACTTATATTTCAATTATGTGTTAATTTTAAGACTTATGTAGTGTTTTTAATTATGTAGTGATTCAATACGTTAATTCGGTTAATACTTTAATTTGGGTAATTTGGTTAATTTTTATACTTGTTTTAGCCAAAAATAAAAAAAAAAACATATAATTTTCAATTAATTCGGTTAACCAACTGAATTAACCAAAAAATTTCGTTCGGTTAATTTTTTTTGAAAAAAATTTCAATTCGGTTAATGGTTAAGGGTTTTAAAGGGTCGGTTAATTAGGTTAATGGTATTTCGGGTAGGTTAATTGATTGAACACCCCTAAATGTGACTAGAGTCTAACCATGATTGTTCTAATATCCTGGTAACAAACAATTGCCCCCAGTCCCTTGGAAATTGATTGTCTAGCTTGAGCTTGGACAGGTGTAATAGGATTGAAAGAGTCAAATGGTATGGTTCAACCCATTATATTGTATTGAGAAGTCATAGTAGTTGATGCCAATGATGGTTTTACTCTTCAACCTTAATTTTCCCTTTTTTTATGGAGTTGCATGATTGTCTTTCAAAATGAAGCATTTTTAAGAGGATGGTCAATTAAGCAGTGGTATTTGCAATAGTTGGGGTCATGTACTCGATCGACTTCTTCAGGTTACTTCATTTTGGAAACCAAGTCAACTTAGCTTTTAAAAGAACTTCAAGCATGCTTGGAACACCAACATCAAGTAAGAAATACTTTTTTTTTGGCCTCTCCTTAAGTATGACTCTTACTGTACCTTTGACATAAGCAGAAATAGGTTTCACATTCACAGTCATATCTTGATTAATATCTTCATTATCAACTAAAATTTTGCCCTCATTATGATTTACTTTCTCAGGATGTTCTTGATATGCAGTAGTTGTCATACTTAACTCCATGTCATGAACTCAAGTAGCTAATTCTTCAAAGGATTTCGGCTTGATGCCTTAGATAATGTAATGCAAGCCTCAATTTATTCCTTGTATGCACATGTTGATGGTAGAGAATTTTAACAATTTCTCTGTGCATTCTAGACTTAGACTCCTCCAACGATGGATGTAATCGTTAATTAGTTCGCCTTACTACTATTGTGGGGTTGTGAGCTCAATAATGCTGATAATGTGATGAGTGCTATAGAATTGATTGAGAAATTATTGCTAAAGTTCTTCCCAGTTGTTAATTATTCTAGGCTTAAGATTAGTGTACCAATTTAAGGTATTTCCTTTCAATGATTGAATGAACTATTTTAACATGAGATCTTCATTAGCGCCAGCGCTATTACATGTTTCCACGAAATGCCTAACATGCTGGCATAGATTTCCTTTGCCATCAAGTTATTATAACTTTTGAGGTTGATAATTTTCAGGCATATTCAAATGATCAATCCTCTAAGTACTTTTAGAAAAAGTACTTTTAATTGAGTTATTACAACTATTTCAAACAAATTCCATGTTTAATGTGACACGAACCATATAGAGAATCATTTAAGGACAATAAAAGTTACATGAAAATTATATGCAGAATTTGAGATAATAGATTTTGATGGAATGATATATTAATGTTGCATTATACTTGTTATTCTAATTTTGTATGATTTCAAACAGGAACACTTGAAGTATGAACAAATTTTGAACAAAAAAAAATTGATCTTTATGATTAGATGGCTTTGATTGTTGGAAAAGATATGGCAATAGAAAGTTTTGCCAAAATATCTTTTGATATAGATTTGAAGGATGCTAAGTTTCTATGAAATTTGAGATTGGAGAAAGCAAAAAGGTTACAACAAAAGTTTCTTCATCTATTGGAGGATCAAATCGTAAAAGAAAAACTCTCTAAAAAAGTGTTGGTGGTGATAACATTCATATTATGACAAAGAAATTGGGTTAGATTGTTCATGGCTTTAACAAGTTAATTGAGGATAAATTTATCCTAACATACATTTCAAAAAGTGTCGATCAAGGGATTTGATGGGGAATCTATTTCTAATGCTTTGGATTATCTCATGGAACATAAGCAACAAGCCAAAGCTTTCTAAGCTAAGTTCACTAACTGAGGATAATTTGGCTTCAAAAGTTCTTCCAAAGTTAAATAACTTTAGTTGTATCTGAAAGATGTATTTGCTCGGGAATTAGGATTAGTCCTCTTTTGTATTGACTATATAATCTTGCCTCGTTGCACTCATTTGTATTGGTTATATGCTTTTAGGATTTTCCCTAAGCTTTTAGGATTTGTTCATTGGATAGGTTAAATTCAATTGTGACTGAGTAGTGCATCTAAATTGAAAAGAGGCATTCATTGGGGGACTTATACGGGATCATTATGGTAATTGGCCCACGGGGTTTAGTGGGTATTTGGGATTGTGTTTGGTGTTGTAAATAGAACTTCATGCTATTAAAAAGGGTCTATCGGTTGCATGGTCTGTTGGTTTTCGACAAGTTTATTTTGTGAGTGATTGTATTGATGTTGTAGAATTGATCAACTATTTTTCACAAGTCTCTAGTGTATTGGCGGTGGTTAATAACATAAAGGAAATGCGTAACCGACAATGGTCCGTGTAGGCTAGACAAATGCGATGAGAAACAAACCAAGTTGCAGACGTGATGGCGAAGTTGGCTGTTGTACGTTGGTATGAAGTGATTCATTTTAATTTACATCTGAGCCTGGTTAGTTCCACTATTAGAAACGATTATTTTCCATCCTTGTGATAGGCTTGCTTTATGTTTAAGTTTGCTTAGGGTGTAACCCTCTTTATTTTACCAAAAAAGAAGAGAATTGAAAGATCTAATTGAGATGTTTCATTACTCAATAAAAACATCAAAAAATGCCTAAAAATCAATATGATGAAAATCCAAGCAAAGATGCCTAGAAAATTGCCATAAATTTGAAAAAATACTTAAATTCATTAAGGAAATTTTATCTTTTCTACCCTTAACTGAATTTTAACCTATAAATTGACATTCTCAATATCAAAATTAGACTTAGTTGCATACAATATAATTTTTATTTTGGTTTTATTTTCAAAAGAGTTGAACTCTTTTCAAGTCAAATACATTTCAAATCTTTTATTTTTCAAGTTTGTACGATTTATTTTATTTTTCTTCTTTATCTAAAAAATATTTTTATTTTTCTTTATTTATTGGTATTTACATATTTTCATCATAATTACAAATATTCGAGTTTGTTGAATATAGGTATCATATTTAATAGCTTAGAACATTTGTTTTTCAATTAGAATTGTTAATTCGTAATTGTTTAATTATTCTAATGCTTGTGATGATAGCATGGTTGAGTATGTTGGCATATGCAATTTATTATTACATGGGTATGTAACCTAATCTAAATAAATTCACTTGTGTATATTTTTGGATAGAATTGGATCTCTAGTTTTTCTTACTATTATTAATAAATTAAAGTTTAATTGTTTCATTATGGGGTTTGTTGATGTGAAAATAGAACGTCGGTAATGACAATATATCGCAAAAGAAAAGAGAAATAAAAATAAAGAACACACAAATTTTTACGTGGAAACCCTTTTGGGAAAAAAAACCACGAGCAGAGGAGAAGAAAATTCACTATGTCAAATTCAAATGATTACAAGAGGAGTTTTGACTACATCTATTTTTAGGTTGAAAAAACCTAATTCTAATCAAAGTCAAATATATTATGCTAATATATGCTAAATATATTATACTCATAAATACTAAATCTTCTAGAAAGAAGATATATTTTGTTTAACTTGACTTGCAAGCAATCTCTTAGAATTTGGGTCACACAACTCTAACAATCTCCACCTTGACACGAATTCTCAACGAACAAGTTTTTCACTTTTTTCATAAAACCCCTTAAGGGTTTAACTTCAACAATGAACACCAACCAAGTCTAAGCAATGTTCAAACTTGGTTATAGGAAGTGACTTAGTCATCATATCTGTAGGGTTTTCATGAGTACTAATTTTGCTCACAACAATATCTCCAGGAACAATAATATCACGAACAAAATGATACCGAACATCAATGTGTTTTGTTCTCTCATGAAACATTTGATCTTTTGTACGGAAGATGGCACTCTGACTATCACAAAATACTGTACTGATTTGAAGGTCTTCATTGAGTTCACTAACGAGTCCCTGCAACCAAATAGCTTCTTTACAAGCCTCAATAATCGTCATGTACTCAACTTCATTGGTAGACAAAGCGACTGTAGTTTGCAAAGTGGCTTTCCAACTGATTGCACAACCTTCAATTGTAAAGACATAACTTGTGAGAGATCTTCTTCTGTCAAGGTCTCCAGCAAAATCAGCATCAACATACCCAATGACTCCATCTCTAGTTCTTCCCAATTGTAAGCAAATATCAGTAGTACCTCGTAAGTATCTTAAAATCCACTGAAGTGCTTTCCAATGTTCTTTACCAGGATACGCCATGTATCTGCTAACTGCGCTGGCTGCATATGATAAATTTGGACGTGAACAAACCATAGCATACATGAGAGATCCCATTGCACTAGAGTATGAAACATGTGACTTGTACTCAATCTCATCATTTGATTGTGGAGACAAAGCTGATGAAAGCTTGAAATTGGCTGCTAAAGGAGTACTAACAGGCTTAGCACTCTGCATATTGAACCTGCAAAGAACATTCCCAATGTACCCCTTCTAACTTAGGTAAAATTTACTTGCTTTTCTATCTCTGAGAATCTTCATACCAAGTATCTTCTTTGCTGGTCCCAAATCTTTCATCTCAAATTCTTCACTTAGTTAGGCTTTGACCTTTCTTATCTCTCCTTTATCTTTTGCTGCTATCAACATGTCATCAACATAAATGAGTGGATACACAAAAGAACCATCACTGTTTTTCTTAAAGTAAACACAACTGTTAAAACTACTTTTGAAATCATGAGAAGTCATAAAGGAATCAAACCTCTTGTACCACTATCTTGGTGACTGTTTCAAACTGTAAAGGGACTTTTTTAGCAAGCAAACATAGTCCTCTTTTTCTGAGACTGTAAAACCCTCTGGTTGTTGCATGTAAATATCCTCCTCAAGTTTTCCATGCAAAAATGCATTTTTTACATCTAACTGCTCAAGCTCCAAATCATGCATGGCCACAATACCAAGTAAAGCTTGAATCGAACTAAGCTTCACAACTGGGGAGAACACATCTGTGAAGTCCACTCCTGAAATTTGATTGTAACCCTTTGCAACAAGCCTTGCTTTATATCTGGGTTCTTCAAATCCTGGAGTTCCTTCATTCTTTTTAAACACCCATTTACAACGAACAACCTTTTTACCTTTAGGAAGTTTCACAAGATCTCATGTTCTATTTTTGTGGAGTGATTCCATCTCCTCTTGCATAGCAAATATCCACTTTTCTGAGTCTTCACAGCTAACCACCTCAGAATAATTAGATGGCTCTTTGTTTGCATCTATATATTCAACCACATTTAAAGCATAAGCAACCAGATCAGCCTCGACATACTTCTTTGGAGGTTTAATTTTTCTTCTAGTTCTATTTTTGGTGATAAAGTATTGTGGTAAAGAAGTAACTCTATTCTAAATTTTTGTACTGGCTTGAGGAGTCGACTTTGTTGTAGATTTTGGATTAATCTGATGCTCCACCTATTTTTGATTTTCTTTTTTGGAAGAGTATTTAAGAGATAAATTAGGTAGCATAGCAGTTTCATCAAAAACAACATCTCTGCTAATCACAACTTTTCTATTTTCAGGACACCATAACTTATACCATTTCACACCAGCTTTATAACCAAGAAAAACACATTTAATGGATCTTGGTTCAAATTTTCCATTATCAACATGAGCATATGTAGGACACCCCAAGATCTTTAAATCAGAATAGTCAGTAGGATTACTAGACCATACCTATTATGGAGTCTTTTTCTCAATGGAAAATGATGGAGATCAGTTAATCAAAAAACATGTAGTAGAGGCTGCTTCGGCCCAAAACGACTTTGGTAAGTTGGCATTTGACAACATACATCGAACCTTCTCCATGATCGTTCTGTTCATTTGTTCTACAACGCCGTTTTACTGTGGCATATGACGAATTGTCAAGTGTCTCGCGATCCCTTCTGACTTGCACAGTTTATTAAACTCATTAGAATAAAACTCTAAGCCATTGCCTGTGCGGATGTATTTTATTTCTTTTCCCATCTATTTTTCTATCATAGTTTTTCAAGACTTAAATGCGAAAAAACATCACTTTTTTTCTTCAGGAAAAATGCCAAAACTTTTCTGGAAAAACCATAAATAAAAGTTAGCATATAATTAGCTCCACCTCTCGAAGGTATTCTAGATGGCCCCCACAGATCATAATGAATATAATCCAACATTTTCTTCGTGTTATGGATTCCTCTAGTGAATCAAACTTTCTTTTGCTTCCCAAAAATACAGTGCTCACAGAACTTTAGTTTGCAAATTCCAAGAAGTCCTCTTTAGCTCAATTTTGCCATGCCATTCTCACTCATATGCCCTAGGCGCATATGCTAAAGTTTAGTAATATCATCATCTGACAAGGAAGAGGAAGTGATAGCTGCATCACCAGTAACAATTGAACCCTGCAAAACATATAACTTGACAGTCTTTCTCTACCCTTTCATCACAACGAGGGAACCTTTGGAAATCTTCAAAACCCCACTTTCAACTGTGTATCTGTACCCTTTGAATCAAGAGTACTCAACGAAATTAAATTTCTCTTCAATTTTGGAACATGTCGCACGTCACTAAGTGTTCTGACAGCTCCGTCAAACATCTTAACTTTAATTGTTCCAAGACTTGCAACTTTACACGAAACATTATTTCCCATCAAAATAACACTTTCAGACACTATTTCGTGATTTGTAAACCAATCCCAATTGGGACTCATGTAGAAGGTGCAGCCCAAATCAAGGATCCACTCCTCGCTCACTTTAGAACTGTTGATAGAAGTGACTAGAAGTTTACCATCGATGTAGTCTTCTACAACATTAGCATCACCGAAATTTTTTGGTTGTTTTTCTTTTTGATTCGTAGCTCCTTTTGATCTTGTTCTGTAGCTTATAGCACTCAGATTTAATGTGCCCTTTCTTCTTGCAGAAGTTACAAGTTTTACCTCTATTTGAAGACTTTGATCTACCCTTAAATTTACCGTGAGGATTCCATTCCTGTGTCCTTCCACGATCATCATTAGTATTCCGTTCTTGTCTCCCACGAAAAATGAGACTTTCTCCCTTAGAGTTGGGTTTAACCACAAGATGCTTCATCTTATCATACGAGGTCAAAGAATCATAAACCTCATTAATTGTGAGAGACTCACGGCTATATAAAATCGTATCTCTAAAGGTTGAATAAGACGGGGGCAACGAATAAAGTAGAACCAACCCTAGATCTTACTTATCATTCTAAACCTCCATGATCTCCAAGTTTGAGAGAATTTCTTTAAACACTGTTAAGTGTTCGTGCATAGACGCACCTTCTCCCAAATATTGAGCATAAAGACACTGGTTCCTATGCAACTTGCTGGTTAGAGTTTTCGACATACATATTTGTTCTAGCCTCTTCCATAATACAGCGACGGTCTTCTCCTTCATCACATCTTGCAAAATTCGTTAGAAAAATGCAAATGTAATTGTGTTAACGCCTTTCGATCCTTACGCTTCTTCTCTTCATCTGTTAATGTCGAAGGCATCTTATCTATCCCTAGCAAGGTATCCTTTAAATCCATCTGCGAAAGAACTGCTTGCATCTTAATCTGCCACAATGCAAATCTGGTGTTGCGATCCAACAGCAAAATTTCATACTTCAAAGACGCCATTACTGTGATCAAGATGAGCAACCCGGAAGCTCGAATACCAATTTGTGAAAATAGAACGTCGGTAATGAAAATATATCATAAAGAAAAGAGAAATACAAATAAAGAACAAATAGATTTTTACGTGGAAACCCTTTCAGGAAAAAAAAAAACCACGGGCAGAGGAGAAGAAAATTCACTATGTCAAATTCGAATGATTACAAGAGGAGTTTCGACTACATCTATTTATAGGTTGAAAAAACCTAATTCTAATTAAAGTCAAATATATTATGCTAATAAATACTAAATATATTATACTCATAAATACTAAATCTTCTAGAAAGAAATATTTTGTTTAACTTGACTTGCACGCAATCTCTTAGAATTTGGGTCACACAACTCTAATAGTTGATAAGAGAAATAATTTCAAGAAACTTTATTTTGATTATTGCAAAGGTAAGGATAATTTTATTGTTAGGTGTAACGTTAATAAATATAACAAATTTATTAAAGAATAATGAAGTTATATTTGCATTGGTGGTCAAAACCATAAATGAAAACTAAAATTTTGTCTTTGGGTAGATATTCATTATGTTTTTAAATTTTCTTTTGTCAAAATTGAGATTTCACCTTTGGTTAGATTTTCATTATATTGATTTCTCAAGCATTATATTTAATTTTTCTCTTGTCAAATTCTATTTTATTTTTTAATCACAATATTGACTATTATTAAGTCAAGATCTAAAGAACATTTGGGTGCCACAAGTTCTATCTCTTGCCATATTGAGGCTACATAATTTTTGAACTGATCTTCCTCTCACTATGTTGATGAAGATTTAAAGTTTGGAATGGATCCTCTCCTCATCAGGTTGAAGTTGCAAAGGTTCTTCCTATTATGTTGATGTTGCAAAGTTCGGAATGAATCCACATTGGTCATCATGGATGCTGCATACTTCATCCCTCTCCATATGTATGTTGAAAAGTTTGAAACAGATCTGTCCCATTCATCATGAATGTTGCTTGCCTAACCATTTTGTTGGTAGAAAAATTGAAACTGATCTCCACCTCGCCATGTTGGTGTTGGAAAAGTCAGAATTGATTTGAAGTTTAAAAGAATACTCCTTTTGGTCTTTGAAATGCACCATGAGTAACCTTAAAAAGGAAACACAAAAGTAAAAAATTGGAGAGAATTCTGAATGAGAAAAAGTGAAATGGCAACTCATAGTTTGAGAATGTTCTTAGTAATTTGGTGCCAACTTGAATGCTCCTTTGTTTCTGTTTTGACAATGAGAGAAACTTCAATATGAAGGTTATTGTAGATTCTCTTTAAAATCAAGGCCTTGATAGAGGACTAAATTTAACAACACCAATTGTTGATCTCTCTTAGCTCCTGAATTAAAAAAAAAAAAACCAATGAAAGGAGAATATCAACCAAGGATGATGGAAAAATTAGAAGGTCGAGCATTGCTTTTATAAGCAAAGAAAGATGAATTCGACATGAATTAAGACTTTTAATTGATTGAGGATTTTGATCAATTAAGAGTTTTAGTTATTATTGAGTGTTGAGAATCTGACAATGAATAGACATTTAACAAGGACAAGAACATTCGTGATCATGGGTTGAAATACCTAATGGAAGACGGCTTTATAATCCTAATTGAACTAAAAAGTATGATTTAATGAGGGATTGGCTTCCTATGGTTTCTATGGGGGGTTTATGTGAATTATAAAAAAGTTTGCACGCAAAAGAATAACATGGTGATCGGAGAGAGTATCCATTTTCATCTTGAAACTTCAATTGCAAAGCTACAATTAAATTGTGATGATAAACTAAAATTAAAACTTCAATACCAAGTCACTTGTTACACTTCAAAAAATCATGTACATGATCAGGTTTTGAGGGTGCATTTGTAGATAAAGAAATTTTCAGACCAATTATAAAACGTTGCATGTCAAGTCGAAATTGTCATAGACTAAGTCAAATTATCATGGGTGAAAATTATGACATCATATTTATGTCATAATTATTTTTTTCTAATTAATTTAAATTAATTAAGAGATAAATGATAAAAGGTTATATTATCCCTAATTAAAAATATAATAAATAAGTGATGATTATTTTATCTCTAATTAATTGAATTAATAAAAGACAAATAATAAATAAATTAGTTTAAATTCTTGTAAAACAATCAAATAAAGAAGTTAAATTTTACACAGAGGTTTAGAAGTCTAGAAGTTCCTTGAAGAAACTGAAGAACTTGAAGAAATTCTGACAAACCCCATACCCGTTTTGAAGAAAAGTCACCTTCCAATCCAATTCAACCAAGGAGAGAAAGTGAAAAGTTGTTTTTTTGAAGAAATATATCTTTTGATCTAGTTCAATGGAAGAAGGGAGATCAAAACCCGTTTCAAAAGCAAGTCACCACGACACTTGAAGCAAACTCAACCATCCAAGATCAAGTCGAGACGACCCTTGGATCCAAACTTTCTCCAAACCCATTTTCAAGATCAAGTCTTGATGACCCTTGAAGCAAACTACTTCCTTCACCCTTGGATCGAAGCTCTATCAAAGAGAAGAATCAAAGGAATTTTCCTTATAATCAAGAAACCTAAAGATTGTAATTTTTTTTCTACAGTTCATCAATAAAATTTGACACCAAATTTTCAAATCAACTTTTGACTCAAGATTTGCGTGTGTAGTATAATAAGGCAAGACTATGCAATACTATTGGTTCGTTTGAGTCTTTCTAGTAAACTTGTGCCTTATAATTTCCCTAGTGTCCCTTTTTTGAACAATTTATATCGTTTTCTTTATTTTTCACATACGTTATATTTTTTGTTTTGATTTAGCCTGGTCGAAAGTAAGCTTGAATGCTTAACTTTTCTCAACCCTTAATTTTGTTTGTTTTAGGTACTTATGCTTAATGGATTATTCATTTTTCTTGCTTAAAGTATTTATTACGATAGGTAAAGGCATTAAGGTGGAAATTTTGGTGAGAAGTGATAAAACATGAAGTTTTAGTTTTATTTATGATTTTGTTTACTTTGATTCAATTATTAAAAATCTAGAAAAATAAAAAGACAAAAAATTTTGAAGAAAATAAATGAAAAAGTGAAAAGAGAAGTCAAGAAAATATTAAAAAAGGGATAAAAAGTGCTTGCGCTTCAAGGCATTATCAAGAGAAAAGTGCTTAATTTTTTTGCTATTTATTCTAGTTAGTTTATTTTAGTTATTTTCTTTAGTTTAGGCTTTATTCTTGAGTGATTTCGAGTAATAAAAGGACTAAATTACTTAAAAATGTCAAAAAAAATAATATTACCAAAATAAGCCATTTCCTCGAAAATTTATGAGAATAGGCTGAATTTACAAAAATGCCCAATTAAAAGCTTTCTCAGTAGATTTGTAGAAAAATGTTTTGGCATTTTCAATTGATTGGTAGAAAAAGACTTCCAATTAGAAGCGCTTTTGGTCACATCAACATTAAAAGTGGCAGCACCAATATTTTTAGGTGAAAATAAAGTGTCACCTTTTAATGTGGAAATAAAACTAAAAAAACAGGTCTTTATATAGACCCAAAGTCTTATTTCCCTTATTTTCTTAAGCGATGTGAGATATGGGTCTACTTACTCTTTTACCAATCCTTTCTTAAGCAATTTATTCTTAGACAATGTGGTATTACTTACTCTTTTATCAATCTTTTCTCATGTTTGGTGTTGTGAATAAAGGGAGAGAGAAATGTGAAAATGTATGTGAGAGATACATTATTAAATAAGAATTCAATTCAATTTAATTTTTAATATTATTAAAAATGTCATGTATCAACTTTTAATTGGTTGAAAGAATTTTTCTAACAAATATAATAGTATAGGCCATAATAGTTATGAAATTATAGTTTAGATCGTTTTTGACAAAAAAATCTAACCAAAATATATATAATTTAAGGGTTGTATGTTCCAAATTTTATTTTATAAAACAATAATTTAAAAATATTATTTAAAAGATAATAATAATAAAAGAAACCAAACAAACATGGCTATCAAGTGATAATTACAAGATCATATGATACTTTTTCATCACTTGTGCACACAAATACTAGAATTCCAAAGTTGCTTATGAATTAAGTGAAATAAACTCAACAAAAATAATTAAAGATAAATAAAATTTCAATATAAAACAAAAATACAACACTCCGAATGTAGAAAAAATTCATGATAAAAAAATATAATATAGTGTAGCATTTAATCTTATGTTGTTAATTAAAAGAGTAAGTAATCCCACATTGTCTAAGAACAAACTGCAAATGGATTATGAGTCTATATACACCCATATCCCACATTGCTTAAGAAAACAAGGGAAATGAGACTTTGGGTCTATATAAAGACCTGTTTTGTAAGTTTTATTTTCACATTAATTGGCGGTACAAGGAAATAAAAAAATTATTGGTGTTGTCGCTTTTAGTGCTGATGTGGTAAAAAATGATTCCAGCTAGAAGCATTTTTGTAAAATTAGCCTATTCACATAAATTTTCCACAAAATGGCCTATTATGGTATTTTTTTTTGCATTTTTGAATAACTCAAGTAAAAAAGTGTGTAAAAAATGGAGTTGAAAATGTGGTGAGAAAAAAAAAATTTTAGGTCATGTTGCTCCATAAAAGAGATAATAGCTAGTAGACAAAAAATCACGACTACTCGTATTGATTATTGTTTATTAATGCTTAATGTATAGATAATATTTTACATGTGTAATTGCACACGAGCACAAAGTTCCATTGTTTTTAATGCTAATTGTTCATGTAAATTTTCTAGGATAATTATGTCATGTATAGCATCCTTAACTTTTATTGCATTCGTGCTTTGCAACCTCATTCGTTGTTATGTTGCTTTCTGCCACTTCCTTAGTAATTTAATTATTTGTTTGAATTATGTGCATAGTTGCATGTGTACATATTGTTGTGTGCTTTGTTTAGATTTTTAATTATGTTATGCTTGACTACAGGCATTGTAACAGCCTACCCGGTGTAAACCGTATTGATATATTGTTTAGTGTATAGTCGATTAAGCCAAGGGTAGAAAAATAGATAGACTGGTGATTTGTCCATTAAATGATTAGGTGGTGTATTGCGTGGATTTAACAATACGCCCAAATTAGGAACGCCTTGCTGGAATTTTCCATTTGGTAAACTTTAGGTTTTGGTAGACTCTTTTTTGAGACAATTCGCTAACCCCAGATACTTTGGGCAAACTTGTTAGTTCGCATATTAATAGACTGATTTTTCGTGTTTTAGCATGAAAATGATGGCTCAACCAATATCGTCAGAGTTTTTGTTGAGACCTAATTGGAATTGAATTAAAGTACTATAGATGATAGCTTGATGTGTTTAGATAGCGGAATGACCTTTTTAGTTGGCTTATTTTAGTGTACAAGCAACGTTTCACAACTTACTAGGCTGATTAGTTGTAGTAGATGGGTTTGGTAGAAAAAATTGTCTATAAAATTCATGTATTGCTTTGATTATGGGAAGAAAAAAAATCAGTTTTTCTTTCATTCCTAGCTAACACGTTTGTGAGCAAGCTCTTAAGTTCTCTGTTCTTCGTTAGAGAAGGCGAGAAAGGTTTCCAATAGCTAGTCATGACTCCATTGTTAAGTACCAGCTTACTGGTAATTTCTAGCAAACCCTTAGGTCATTATGGAGGGGGATTTACATTTTTGCATTAGTGAATGTATAGATTTTTAGAACTAGTTCAAAATGAATGAGACTTCCTAATTATGGGTTGCTTGCAACAGATTCATGCATGCATGATTAAATTTTAGTAGATAAATGGTCTGATGGTTATAATTGTTTCTTGTTTAGCTTAAAAGGCTAGTGAAGGTCCAAGTAAATGGTTTGATGGTTATAATTGCATGCGTGAGTATGACCATTTGTAACTCCTCAGCATTTGGGCCTATAAGTATTGGGCCTTGAGCAAGGGAACGGTTAGGAAGCTGAGCATAAAAGTTTTTGTGAGCTGGGAATTGGCACAAAAGTATGGTTGTTTTAGTGGATAAGAGTCCTGAGAGGAGTTGGAAAAGTCCTGGGCTCGAACTTAGGCTTTAGCTAAAATTTTGGTTTTAAGTGGAGAAAACCTTGGATGCTTGGTGTAGGCCTTTTAGATTGTTGTGTTCAAAAAATGTCATAAGGAAGCTTGTGGTCTAGTGGTTGTTGCGTCATTAAGGTTGCACGGGAGCTTGGGTTCAAGTCTTGGCTCTTGCAATTGATTTTGGTTTTCTTTTAAAGGAACCTAGACTTTAACCTTTAGACCTTTTTATTAATTGAAGTTAAAGTGTGGCACAAAGAGCTTGATGGCCTAGTGCACAAAGAGTCATGTTATGCATAAAGGAGTATTTATTTTGCTTCTTTTACTATGTGAGAAGCAGAATTTGATTGAAATACTGCTGAGTAAAAAAGAGTTTGTATTGGTCTTTGATGAGGTTTGTGGAGAGAAAAGGGGGATTTGGATACGGGTTCGGTTGGTTGTTGTTGTGGAGAAATTATAGGAGGAAATCAAGGCTATGCAAGGGGAAAGGGAGAGTTGTGCCGTATAGGGACATTAGGCACTCTTGAATTCAGTTTTTGGGGTGTTTTTCTCTCAGAATTAGGTTGGTTTGTGCGAGGGAACTTGTTTTTGGTCATATTTTTGTTACTTTTCTCTGTTTTTTTTGGTTTTGGGAGGCCGAATAGGCTATATACCCTTTCGAGTATTATTTTTTTCCTTTTTATTTGTTTTCTGCTTGACTGAATATTTTTGTTTAATTCCCTTTTCCAATCGGGTTTTCCCCTTCTGGCCGATTACTGCATTTTCTCTCCCTTTCAACACTTTCAGGTTTTGGCTCTTGTTTTCTCAACATTCGGTCACCTTTTCTCTTCTTTGCCGAATTTGTGTGTTTCCCTTTTTCTCAAACGATTCCCCCTTGGAAAATTACTCTTGTTCTTTGTCTCTCTCAATCGAATCTTAGTAGTTCATCTCTCTTTGTTCTGTTACTGATAATTTTCTCTCTTCTCTCTCCTGCATTCAGTTTAGTCTTGGTTTAAGGGATTCTCTGCTCCTACATTCCGTACTCTCTCCATTCCTGTTTTTGATTCGGCAAGTAATCTATGTTAATCGGTAAGTCTCTCGGTTCCTTTCAGTTCTCTCTTTTACTGTTTAAGCCAAAAGGTACAATTATTTGCTACCGATTCTTCTCTTTTGTCCTATGTGTATATTCTTTTAGGTTCTAGAACTTCCGATGGGTAAAGAGGGTGCTAGTAGTAAAGTGATAGCAAAGGTACCGGCTGAGTTTGAGCGCATAGCCTTTACTCCCAAGTTTAAGCAGCGTAAGGCGTCGGCTCTTCGGGATTTTTCGCCAGGTTGTGGAAGCGTGGCTGCACCAATCTCTGGAACTAGTGGGCAACCACAACCGACTGATCTAGTCAAAGGAAAGATAATCTGTTGGACAAGTATTTTCGGTATAGGCTATTTTTGATAAAGGGTTGGTTTGGGATTGTATGCTGAGGAATCCTAATGTTTGGATGACTAACAATATGATTTGATGGAAATAGGCTTTGGAGCACGTGGACGATTTGTACATTTTGCAATCAGGTGTGTAACTGTACACCGTAGATCATTACTATTGTAAAGTCGAGAAGCCAGAAATACGACGATTGAGGCCACATGGGCGTGCGAACGCTCGCATGGTGAGCCGAGCCCACAAATATGGGCATCAGACTGTAGAGGCCGCCACGAGCATTCTCGTGCCCTTAGATCGTTATGGGCCTCCTTAGGCTGAAATGGGCCGTGTGGGCCCAATAGGCTCGTGGGTCCCACATAGATAAAAGCTATGAAAAGTGGCAGGAATTGGTTTGGGCTATGTAGTTCACATAGTCGTGTTTGAATTTGGGCCAAATGGGCCAGACGAGCGTGTGGGCCCATTTGGGTCGAATATTGGGCTTTAGGCCCATTTACACTATTTTGACCATGTGGATTATCTGTGTCGCTTGAGGCGACTGTAGACCTTTTGGAAGGTCGTTATTGGTACTGAAACCCTAAAATAGGTATAATGATCGTAATACCCGCATAGGATAAAATGACCGTAATACCCCTGTAGTGTAAAATAACCATAATACCCTCATAGGGTAAAATGATTGTAATACCCCTATAGGGTAAAATGATCGTAATACCCCTGTAGGGTAAATGACCGTAATGCCCCTGTAGGGTAAAATAACCGTAATGCCCTTGTAGGGTAAAATGACCGTAATGCCCATATAGGGTAAAATGACCGTAATACCCTTGTAAGGTAAATTGACCGTAATGCCCCTGCAGGGTAAACTGACTGTAATAGCCTTGTAGGGTAAAATAATCGTAATACCTCTGTAGGGTAAAATGACCATAATGCCCTTATAAGGTAAAATACCCGTAATACCCCTGTAAGGTAAAATGACTGTAATGCCCCTATAGGGTAAAATGACCGTAATACCCCTGTAGGGTAAAATGACCATAATACCCCTATAAGGTAAAATGACTGTAATGCCTTTGAAGGATAAATGACTATTTTGCCCCTCGAGGTTAAATGATTGATTTGTTTGTGGTTAAATGACTGATTTGTCTGTGTTTGGTATGACTGATTTGTCTGTGATTTGAATGACTGATTTTGAGCATGGCATTCTGCATACACGACGTACTACATGGGGTTGGGATACTGTTATGGAGGAAGTATCAGATCGGTGGCTCGCCACAATCATCATATCGTGGCTTGGCCATATATATTATTATTGGCAGCTTTGCTGCGATACTGCTGCCGGTAGCTTTGCTGCGATGCTACTGATGGCTTTGTGTCGATCATATTACTGTTGCTGATGGCTTTGTGCCGGTCATATTACCGTTACTGATGGTTGTGTGCCGATCACATCACTGCTACTAATGGCTTTGTGCCAATCATATTACTGTACTTATGGCTTGTAGCCATTCTGTTTATAGCTTATAGCTATCCTATTTACGGCTCTTAGCCATTTTGACTACTGGCAGCTATGTTGCGATATTGGTGTGAAGGCTGGGTGGGTTGACTCTGTGTCCACATGGTGTGTTGGGTTGGTACGGGTGGTGTGTTGGCTGGATTGGGATGGGTTTGCATACTTGCACCATATTGATACTGTATCGGGCTTGGGCCCACACTGTTTCTATATTGCGCTAAGGCCCACACTGTACTGTTACTGTTAAAGAGCTCTGGCTTAGACTGATTCTGTTCTGTATGCCGACTGTTTGATAAGGGATTACACACTGGGTTTTCACAAACTCACCCTTCGGTCTAACTGTGCAGATAATCACCAGTTTTAGGCGATTCGGTGCTACGAGAGACTTGGAGTTGGCCACACAACTGCTGCTGTTTAAATTTGCTTCTATTTTTATAAAATTTTATGCTGGGTTTTATTTTTGTAATACGACCTTTAAAATTTCTGGTTTCTAAATTCGGGATGTTATTAATTGTGATTCTTATTTGCTAGATGTAAAACCCGAATTTCCAAAATAATAACTATTTTCAAATGCTACGTTTCCACAACTCATTCTTATTTAAATATCACATTTTCTTAAATCATTTATTTTAAATTAAGCTTACGCAACAATAAGTTTTGAAGGTAACAAATTTTCTTTAATAAACCTAGATCGAAGATAAACAAACGTAAAATGTGGTTTTATATTTGAAATTTCAAGGAGGGTTTTCAATGAAAACATGATTTTCAAAAAACACTTCAATGTGACATGCTAGATTTGGCCATAACGTCTAGGCTAGGTTTGGGGTGTTACACCATTTTTTTTATGTAAAAACAACCTCATTGTTTCATGATCCCAGTACCAAAAAATTTGTGATAAGTGAAAATGTGAATAGGAGATTTGTTTGTGATGCCTGTGGAAGGGGAAGCTATATTGCAAACCGAACTGGCAGATCACGGCTCGACCTTACGAGAGAACACATGTTCAACTTAATAAGGATGTTATGAGGAGTTACGGTGGAATCTGAATATGAAAATGAATATGGCTTATATGTGATTCTGAATTTTGAAACATAGCTCTGAGGCTAGCATAAGGACGGGCCATTGGTAAACATGCATGATTGAATGTGTCAACCTAGGTACTATATGGTTTATGTTTAAATTGGCGTATTGTGTCAATATAATAGAGTCTCATGAAAATGTCTATTTTTCTTTTCTTTTCTTTTCCTACGGGTATTGATGCTTGTTTATTATTGGTATTCTTATAAATTATCTGTCTATTTTGAAACTCACAAAGTTCAATTGAACTTACTCCATCACTTTTCCTTCTCAGGCATTTTGATAGTAGAAGAATAATCAGTTGAAAGGGATAATATCAGAGCCGCGTTTGCAAGTGAGCTACTTGTTATTTTTGTATCATGCATGGCTATTTTAGCAGGTGCTGTATAGATTTGTTTGCATTCAACTTATGTAATTATCTTCATCGTTTGCACTGTTTCTATTTTAAAAAGAATTTCCCCTTTTCCTTGAAAGTGTACGGCTAACTTCGTTTAGTTGTTGTTTATGAATTTATCATTTATATGTATACGACATAGTTGGGGTAATGGATGGATAATAGATTGTTCTTTTATAATCTATATTATTTTCTTTAAAGATGCATTACAAAATGAAAGAAACATAATGGTTTTTAACTAAAAGAGAAATCTTCATAACTGTTTTCTAAAAATTTAAGCCAAAAAGTTTGAATCCGTCGGTAATGCCCTAGTCTATTGCCGGTCTGTCTGGCTGAATGTTATACGTCATATTTTCCTAACGGGTTAAGGGGTGCTACAAGCATAGTTCAAGTGTAGGGGAATTTTATATGTTGCATAAACTTTAATTAATTTATGAATTTTCCCTTTGGGTTATGTGATTTAAGTGCTTAATTATTTGATTTTGACTTATATTTAAAACTTTCATAGAATAGGTGGAAGAATTGAGCCAAAAAACATTGAAGGTTAAGTTTGGTAAGTCTTTATGATTTGATCTTAAACTTGACCTTAATTAGTATTTTGACCATATCTTGAACTACAAATTTTTGATTTGGGCCTATAATTGAGCTTTTTTATCACTCGAAGCCTAAAAACATCACAAATAGATTAAAAAACGACCATAAAGTTAGTGGCAAAAAATTGCAATAAACCTAAAGAAAACTGCTTCAATTCATCAAGGAGAATTTTATCTTTTCAACTTTTATGCAAATTATATAGCCAATAATTCTTAGGATCAAAATTAGGCTTAGTTGTATACAATATTGTTTTTTGTTTTTGTTTTCTTTTCAACATAAGTTGCTAAATTCTTTTTCTAGTTAAAGAAATTTCATAAGTTTTATTCTTTAAATTGTGAGATCTAATTTATTTATTTTATTCTCTCTTTATTCCTTGGTATTTATGTTTGATTTTAATTATAAATATTCAAGTTTGTTGAATATAGGTATTATATTCGATTGTTGAGAATATTTGCATTTTCATTTAGAATTATTAAATCTATAATTGTTTATATAGGGGATCGACCCGTATAAACAACAAACAAGAAAAAAAAGAGAAAAAGAAAATTTAGCGCACAAATATTTATATGGAAAAATCCACAATTAAGAGGATAAAAACCATGGGCAAAGTAGGGTTCACTAAATGAGCAAATAATCTGAAAGAGTAAAAAATGAAGATAACCAAAAACAAAAAACCCTAAACACCAAAAATAAAGTTCTCTAACTAAAACACAAAATTCTCTTAAAGCTCTCTCAAAACTCTCTTAATATTCTTATAATCTTAATGTGATGAAGATATCAATTCTAGGATTACTAAGGCCCTTTTATAACCTAAAATTCTTGTGAATATATGACTAAAATATTCCTAGAATAATTAAAGTTCAACTGGGAAAAAATAGCAGAGTTTCACTAGGAGAAGAAACCCGATTTTGTAGGGAACATGCCGCCACGTCGTGACATCGTTCACCGGCTCGTTAGAATGTCACATGTCGCTTTTTCGAGATGTTAGTTTCTTCTCACCATGATGTCATGTGTCGCGTCGTCGGGATGTTAACTCTTCCTTTTCATGACGTCAACTCTGTTTCGTCCAATATACAATGCACAATCCACAAATCTCCACATTGACTCATATTTCCACAACGCCCTTTTTGTCAAGCCCCGTTAGAGGCCTAACTTGATTTTGAAGGATACCTAACCAAGTTCGAGCAGTGCTTGAACTGTTGAACCTTGCAGAGTATACATACATTTCTTGCTCATATGACCAAATCGCATATGCTATTAAACCTTGCAGAGTATACACATTGTCAGTATTCTGACCTTTCATCAAAATGAGAGCTCTATGAGATACCTTAATGCCACTTGAATTAATGACAATTCTATAATTATTCGAGTCTAACATACTCAATAAGATGAGATTTTTCCTTAAATCAAACACAAGCTTGACATGTAACAATGTCCTGATAATCCCGTCATGTATCCTGATCTGAATGGTACCAATACTGATTACCTTACATGGTGAACTATTCCTAAATAGCACAACTTTACCTTCAACTAAACTATGTGTGTAGAACTAGTCCTTCTTGAGACACATATGGTAAGAACACCCCGAATCCAGGATCCACTTAGACGTAAGCTTAGACCTTTCTGTCATAGACACTAGCAACCAATCATCACCATTGTCTTCAACCACACGAGCATCAACTACCACTCTCTGAATTCTTTCAACAACCCTTCTATTATTATTGTGCAACTTATAACACTCTACTTTAATGTGACCTAACTTCTTATAGTAGCCACATGTCTTATCTTGATTCCTCTACTTTGCTCCAATCTTGCTTTTTGCAATCAAAATCGAGGCTTACCTATCTGACTTTGCTATCCCAGCCAAACTCATTCTCGAGTTTGTCTTTGCTCAACAAGTTTCCCTTCACATCCTTGAATGAGAGTTTATATCTACCATAAATCAGGGTTTCCTTGGAAGACTTATATGAAAGGGGCAAAGAGCACAATAATAGTATAATGTGATCTTTATCTTTTATATTAACCTCAGCATTCTTCAAATCTTTAAAGAGAGTAACAAATTGACTGATGTAACCCCTAAGGTACTCACATTCTTCCAAATAGAACGTGTACAAGCATTGTTTCAACACCAATTGATTAGTCAGAGACTTTGTCATGTATAAGGTTTTTAATATTCTCCATAAGGCTACTGTTGTTTTCTCTATAAGCACCTCCTACAACACATTCTTTGTAAGGCATAATAGAATTATTGACAGAGCCTTCTCATCAAGCTCATCTCATTTTGGCTGATTCGTATCCTCAAGCTTTTTCCATGTAACGATTTTCTTCAAATCGTTCTAAACCAAAATTGTTGTCATCTAAACTTGTCATAAAATTAAATTTGTGATTCCATCGAACTTCTCGATACTGAATCTCATTGTTGCCATCCTAGACGAGTCGATTGCGAAATCCAAACCAAGTTATGATACTAGTTTGTTGGGGATCGACCCGTAAAATAGCGAACAACGACTAAAAGAGAAAAAAATTGCACACACAAATATTTACATGGAAAACTCCTCAATTAAGAGGATAAAAACCGCAAGCAAAGTAGGCTTCACTAAATGAGCAAACAATCTAAAAGAGTACAAGATAGAGATAACCAAAATTAAAACCTTAAACCTTAGAAACAAAGCACTTTGACTAAAACATGAAATTCCCTTAAAACTCTCTTAAAACTCTCTTAATCTTCTCTTAATCTTAATGTGATGAAGATATCAATTCTAGGGTTACTAAGGCCATATTACAGGCTAAGACTTATGAGAATATATGACTAAAATATCCCTAGAATAATCAGATTTCAACTGGGAAAAGATAGCATAATTTAATTGGAAGAAAGAACCTAGTTTAGTAGGGAACATGTTGCCAAGTGGTGACGTTTATCGGTTCATTGAGACATCACATGTCGTGTCATCAGGATGTTGGTTTCTTCTCGTCAGGACGCCGTGTGCCGCATAGTCAGGACATCGGCTCTTCCTCATCACGATGTTAACATTGTTTTTTCCAAAATACGAGGCACACTCCACTATTTAATTATGCAAATACTTGTGATAAATAGCACAGTGTATGTCACAATATGCAAATTTACTGTTATATGAGTATGTAATTTAGTTTAAATGAACCTCACTTGTGCATGTTTGTTGGCTAGAATTGGGGATCTCTAGTTTTCTGTACTATTAACAAATTAAAATTAAATGAAGGTTTAAGATTAAAAATAAATTGATAAAATAAAAATTAAAAATAAAAAGTTAAGAAATCAATATAACGAAAATCTAGTCAAAGACAAAATCTCAATTTTGATTCAAGACTTTGATCGTTGATGCAAAAATAACATCAATATTCTTTAATAAATTGGTTGTACTTACCAATGTCACACCTAGTAATCAACCTCTCTTTATCTCTCTGATATCTAGGAGGAAGCTCATTAAAATTGTTTCCTTTTTAATAAATAACCTTATAACGATGTCATTAGGATTTTATTTATTAATAGTATAGAAAACTAGAGATACCCAATTTAAGCCAACAAACAAGCAATTAAACCTCACTTTATTATTAATTTACTTGTTGGGTGAAACAAGAAGCAAGTTTTTTCTTTCATTAAAGAGAGACTTAGTAAAAGAATTTTCAACTAGAAGAATAACTTGATTTCTAGATTGAGGAAGGAAGTGACTTTGAAGAACGTTGCACAAGCTTTACCAGTGCATTGTATGATTGTCTTTCTTATTCCGTTGGGTACTTGTGAAGCCTTGCAATGAATGATGAATTCATTCTAGTAGGGCTTGAGGTCTGTGGAGACAAAAGGAATTCACTGGGCTTCATAGGATAGACTTTGTATTCCAAAATAGTTTGGGGGTATTTTAGAACTTGAATTGTTTCATTTTGGAGATTATTTGCAAACAATATTGGAAGTTTATAACAAGCCCCAATTCTCTTTCTAGTAGAATTTTCAAGGCTAAATACTTTCTTGAAGGTGAGTTCACTGATTTAACTGAAAGTTGCAACCTTTCATTTATTTGGAAGAGTATTCATGCGACAGTAATTGTTCATGCAAGGAACTCGATAGAGAGTTGATGATGGGAATCATGTCAGGTTTTTAAGGACCCTTGGTTGTCTACTGATGCAAATTTTTACGTTTTTTTTTCAAATTTGTTAAAAGGCATGGAATTAATGAAAGATAGTGAGCTATGGGATGCAGTGACACGAGCATTTAGTCGAAGGGATTCTGACACCTCACAATGCCAGTAGAATCTTGAACTAGCCTGTATGACCAACTAATATAACATTATAATAAAAAGGCCACCTATAATGTTAAGTTCGATTTGCTCTATCCATTTGAACGATGACGCCAGTTTTGCAACATTTTGTTAATGGACCTTGCCGGTAAATTTAGAACTCTAAGTTGCTTCCCAAGATTAAGGATTTTTTATGTTGATGCTTGCATAGCTTTATCTCGTGTAAGAGTGACCTCTTGAAAAGGGAGTGCAATATTGATGTTTGTTGCTTAAGATGAGGTAGTAGAATCTCTTAATCACATCTTGCTTCTCTTTGCTGAATGAGTTTTTTCTTTTTTATATGTCTTAAGACAAATTTAGTTAAGATAGGAGCACAAAATAGGATAGAATTAAAAAGATGATAATATGGCTCATGGTGGAGGTAATTTGCATTAAACAAGCCCTTAAGCTCAAAAGTAAAGTTTCAAGGGTTAGTTTAATAAGGTCGGCTTGAAGACTCAAACGATCCAAAGAACAGTGCCTATATCATGTTTAGATATTTGTAACTCCTAGGATTTTGCCTCAAAAAAGTTATTAAGTCAATTCTAAAGACTTAAACATTGATGCATGTCTACTTCCAAAGAAATTAAATTTTCATGGGAAAGACTACATAAGACTAAAGAACATACAAGCATTCTATCACTCAAGATGACATAAAAATAACTTAGATAACATCAGAAATCATGCTTGTATTTGAAAAAACTTATGAACAAAAATTCTCCCTCGACATTCATTTATTTCGACATACTTAGGTGAAAAGATTGAAACATACTTGCAAAATTTAAAAATTCATGCAAGATATTGCCTTACCCCCTTTAAAAAAAGCAATTTCTCATTATGAAAACAAAGTAATGAATGAAAACTGAACACCAGGTAGGGTTGTAAGAAAAGAGAGGTGAGTCATAAAGACTACTTAAGTACCAAGTCTTTCTTAACAATGCAATCCTAGACATGTTCATTCCCATTACCACATCATTTCGTTGTTTCTAATGAAGAGGCATAGAGCTTATTTTATTCATGCTTGCAATATCCTATTTATTACGCGAAAGCAAAATACTAGCTAGGAAATAAAAATAAGCACCTAAAAAGAAATAAATATTAGAGATAATGAATTCCCCTTTTTATTTATTTGACTTATCCCTCTTGTCTTCCTCCTTTGATGCTCTATCCTCGTTTTCATCCTCATCCTCTTCACATATAATCTGGGAACTCAGGAACAAAACTGTTAGCGATATTTTTGAACGTATTTCTTACAGAATCATCTCTAATCTTCACATATTTCCAAGAAACCTACTGTTGGTTATGCATAAATTTCATCATATCAATCATAATAGAAAATTCTGATTTCTTCCTAGTATTTGAATTAGTGGGCATAGGAATGGTCAACTCAGGATCAACACTTGGTTTAACAAGCTTATCAGTATTCAACTCTTCTCTTGGTTCATAAAATTTTGGTTCGTTTATCGGTTCTGGATTGTTTGGTTCTTCTTTAGATTCTATTTCTTCTCTGTCATCAACTGAGTCAGCTTCTAGTTCAGATTTGTTCAATAACTCGTCAATTTCTGGTTTGGTTGGTTCGCTTGGTTCAAATGGGTTGAGCTCATTGACATTCTCCACTAACCTTTCAAGATCATGCGCTGTGATGCAACCTTGAACATACGAGACCTTCAGTTTTGCTTTTGCTTGATCTTGGGCCCTTAAGAAAAGTGGAGTTTTTAATGATGGAAAGTAGACACTTCTTGTCTTATTTCAAGCACAATCGTGGATCTCCTTGAGAATAATCTTCCCAATATTGATAGACCTTTTTATCATAATTACATACAACAAAAGCATGCGCTCCATCGAGATGGTGGAACCATGTGAGATAGGCATGAAACTATATTGAACAAAGTAGAACCATACCTTAGCCATTGGTTTTAGATGTTCCCTTCGAAAAGAATGATTATCATACTTTCTTATAATCAATTGAATCCTAAATTTGTCACAAAATTAACCACTTGTTGAAGAAAATCTTAATTTATATTTGTCATCATGGTAAAGTACTCATCTTCTTCAACATCAAGTAGGTTAAACAAATCACTAATGAAGTTAGAAGTTAGGGGTGCCTCCCTCTTGCGTACAAGAAACTTCAATAGCATCTGGCATAGTTAAATTGGCATTGAACTCTTAAACTAACTCCTCTTCTGGCAATGATCGTGCATCGTAAAAATAGTTCCAATTGAGGGCATCAATTGTCTTTTGCATTGACCAAGACACAACCATATTTTGATTGCTCTCCAAATTGAAACCTTTTTCTGGCAACTTGGGTTGATTTTTGAAGATGGAATTAAACCTTTCTTTTGCTTTGTCATCTTGAATCACAATTGGATTTTCGGCAGAGGTCTTAAAGGATCTAGTTCTTTTGCGAGACATGGTGATGTTTTTTGGAAAATAGGCAGAGTTTTAGCAACAGGAAGGAAAAGAATCAACAATAGATGAGAGTAAAGAGTTTGTGGTGGGGATGATATTACGACAGCAACGGGATTGCAGTGGCTGTAAGCTTGGGACACGATGGACTTGCGGCAACGATGGACTTGCAGCAACAATAAGGAGGGTTTTGCGATAAGGGAAAGAAATTGGAGAGATTCTTCAGGATTTAAGCCGACGGCTAAGAGGAAAAGAATAAGTGGCTAGGGTTTAAGCTAATTGCTTGAATTGTTATGAAAAATATGATTGTAGAGGGGGGTTTATATGGTAGTGAATTAGGACAAACTTGTAATAAAAATTTAGCTACAAAGGTGACTTGGGCGGCAAGGTTAAGATGGAAGCAGAAGTTGGCGGTAAAATTAGGGTTTTGGGAACCCTTTGGACGACAATGTGGAGTAAAATATTCCTCCTTGCTGTTTGAATCCTTGAGCCCAAACTGTATTTACAAACTAGATTACTTAAAATAAAATAAACAGATTAGTATTTCAGGCAATTTGACCCCTTATTAACGTAAAAAAAATAAAAAAAAAACATTAAAAATAGAAATTAAAATAAAAATAAAATTTCAAAGTTAATTAGAAAATTTCTTCTCAAAAGATTACATAAAAATAATTCCCAGAAAAGGTTGGAGAGGTCATAAGTGGTTCCGCTTAAGTTCAAATCTCCTTACACAAAATTAATTAAATGTACTAGTTTAAGAAAAATAATTTCTAACTATTTATTAAAAAGTAAGATTATGAAAATTAAGGGTCTACTAATTTGAACGAGGTTTTAACTCGCTCAACTTCACCATCCTAATAGTTTTTGAGACGTTGACTATTAACTTTAAACATACCTCTATGGTTGTCGTACAATTCTACAACTCTATATAGATAAACTTTGTAGATGGTATAAGGTCCTCTCCATCGGGATTTGAGCTTCCCAGGGAATAACCTTAGCCTCAAATTAAAAAACACTTTCTCACCTTCTCTGAATTCACGAGATTGTATATGATTGTCATGCCATCTCTTAAATTTTTCTTTACACATATTGGAATTTTCGCATGAAAATAACATCAACTCTTCTAACTCATCAAGTTGTAGTATGCTTCTCTCACCAGCTTGCTTAAGATCCAAATTTAATTGTTTCAAGGCCCAGTGAGCTTTATTTTCCAATTTAAGCGGCTAATGACATGCCTTTCCAAAAACTAACCGATAGGGACTCATTCCTAACGTTTTCTTAAAAGCAATTCAATAGGCTAATAGAGCATCATCAAGCCTTGGAGACCAATCTTTTCTACTAGGGCGACTACTCTTTCAAGAATACCTTTGAGTTCACAATTCACCCTTTCAACTTGTCCATTTGTCTGTGTGTGATAGGCAGTAGCAATTTTATGTTTCACATCATACTTTTCAAGAAACCACCTAAGTCATTTTTTACAAAGTGAGATCCTTCATCGCTAATTATAGCTCTAGGAGTCCAAAACCGTGTAAATAGATGCGTATGTAGGAATCACATTATTACCTTAGCATCATTTGTTGGGTATGCCTCGGCTTCAACCTAGTTGGATACATAATCCACAACTACCAAAGTATTCTTGTTCCCATAAGAAGAAGGAAACAGGCCTAGAAAATCAATGGCCCACACGTCGAATAATTCTACCTTTAAAATATTTGTCAAGTGCATCTCTTTCCTCCTTGTTATGTTTCCAGTTCTTTGGCATCTATCGTAGTTTTTCACATATGCATATGCATCCTTAAACAATGTAGGCCAAAAAAATCCTACTTGCAAAATCTTTGCTGTAAGTGCGAAAACCACCAAAGTGCCCTCCCAGAAATAATACTGACTATCATGAAAGAATTTCTTCCTTTGTTGGTATGTCATTTCTCGAGGAATTATTTCTCATGCTAAATAATTGGCAAAATCAACAAACCAAGGTGTTTCATGAATTCAACTTACCTCAAAGATATGCTCATTAGGAAAATTATCATTAATTGGAACAAGTGAAGAAGTTACCTCATTTTGTTCCAGCCTCAACAGATGATCAATGACTTGATTTACAACACCCTTCCTATCTTGGATCTCAAGTTCAAATTCCTGGGGTAAAAGTATCCAAAGAATTAGCCTCAATTTAGCATATTTCTTTGAGAGTAAATACTTAATGGCCACATGATCGGTAAACATTGTAACTTTGGTACCTATAAGATATGAACGAAACTTGTCAAAAGCAAAAACTATATAGCAAAGAGATCTTTTTTGGTTACCGTATAATTGAGTTGGGCTCCTGTCAAAGTTCTGCTTGCATAGTAGATAGGATGAAACACTTTGTTTCTTCTTTGACCTTTCACAGCTCTGACAGCGAAATTGCTTGCATCACACATCAACTCAAATGGTGAGTTCCAATCAGGTGTAACAATTATTGGGGTTACGATTAATCGACGTTTTAATTCCTAAAAAGCTTCTAAACATGCTTTGTTAAAATAAAATAAAAAACATTATCTTTTCTAAAAGCATACACAAAGTTTTATAATTTTTTGTAAATCTTTGATAAACCTAAGATAAAAACTAGCATGGCCTAAGAAACTTCTAACTCCTTTCACACTAACTAAAGTTGGTAATCTTTCAATTATGCCCACCTTTTCTTTATCCACTTCAATTCTGTTTTTCGAAATTTTATGTCCTAAGACAATTCCCCCTTAACCATAAAATGCCATTCTCCCAGTTAAGGGCAAGATTCGTCTCCTAACATCTTGTTAGTACCTTAGCCATATCCATGAAAATTTCAAAAATGATTTCAACCATATCAATGAAAATTACCATCATACATCACTGAAATGAGGTAGGTGCATTACATAAGCCAAAAGACATTTGCCTAAAAGCAAATGTACCGTATGGGAAAGTAAAAGCAATTTTATGCTAGTCTTTTGGGGCAACAACTATTTTGTTGTATCTCGAATATGCATCTAAAAAGTAGTAAAATTTATTACTTGCCAATCGGTTTAACAGTTGATCCATAAAAGGCAACAAAAAATGATCCTTACGAGTGGCTTTGTTCAATTTTCTATAGTCAATACACATTCTTTAACCCGTGACAATTCTCGTTGGGATTAATTCGTTACGTTCATTCTCAAAAATTGTGATTCAACCTTTCTTTGGTACACATTGTACTGGACTTACCCAAGAACTATTTGAGATGGGGTAGATAATTCCCTCATCAACCATTTGATCAATTCCTTCTGTACTACCTCTTTCATGATAGGATCAAGTCTCGTTTGTCCATCAATTCTACCTCACTCACCTTCCCCTAAAATAATCTTATTCATATTGAAGAAAGCTCTTATACCTCGTATGTCAGCTATGGTCCAACCAATTGCCTTTTTAAATTTCTTTAAAACAACAATCAGTTACTCATCTTGGTGTTTTGTCAATTCTGTTGAAACAATCATAGGCAAAGTAGAATTGTTACCTAAATAAGCATATTTTAAATGGGAAAGAAGTAACTTTAGTTCAAGCATAGGCGGTTCTTCGATTGATAACTTGGGTTTTGTAAATTCCTGAACTTCCATCTCTATCAATTTGAACCGCAGTGGTGAACATAACTCAGATTGGCTTCCATCAAAGCCATGTTTTCATTACCTTTTTCATCTTCCAAAGGTTCAGACCCTAAAGTGTTCTCCAATAGGTCTTCTTCAAAATTGTTCTCCCATTCCATAGAAACTAAGGTTTCTAATTCTTCTAATACTGACCATTCTTTCGTCGGATCGGGAAATTTTATCGCCTTCAAAACATTAAACATTATCTGATCATCTTGAACTCTCATTGTGAGTTCTCCTTTTTGCACATCTATCAACGTTCTTCACGTAGCTAGGAAAGGTCTCCTAAAGATGATCGAAGCTTGCTTATTTGCTTCAAAATCTAACATAATGAAGTCAGCAGGAAAAATAAACTTATCAACTCTTACCAAAACATACTCAATGTTTCCCTCAGGATATGTTAAAGATCGGTCTGCAAGTTTAAATGTCACAATAGTGGGTCTTACTTCACCTATCCCCAATAGCTTGAAAATAGATTTGGGCATCAAATTGATGCTTGCTCCTAAGTTGCACAAAGCTTTACCGCAGTAAGATTATCCAATGTTATAGGGTATCGTAAAGCTTTCAGGGTCTTTCAATTTCGGAGGTAGCTTATTCTGTAAGAACACACTACACTCCTTCGTTAAAACAACAGTCTCATACTTACTACATCTTTTCTTCTTGGACAAAATATCCTTCACAAACTTTACATAATTGTGCATTTGCTCTAAAGCCTCCACAAATGAGATATTAATGTGCAGTTGCTTTAGAACATCCAAGAACTTCTTAAATTGCACCTCATGTTTCTACTTATACTGCTGATGTCTTTGAGGATATGAAACTTTAGGTTGAAATGGACAACTTTTTTTAGAAGGAAAATCTGCAAAAGAAGGTGTTAGCTTTTATGAATTCACTAGTTTAGGATTTACCTAATCAGATTTTTCAGCATCCGACTTTTTTGGTGTAGGAACTTCAACTGTTGGTTAGCTTTCCTCCTTTTGAATAGGGTCATCTTCAACCACAACCTTCTTGGGTTCCAAAATCTTACCACTTCGTAATACAACCACCTTGCAATGTTCTTTACCAAAATTCCTTAGATTTTTTTTGTCGTTTGGCAAGGCTCCTTGCAGTCTACTAAAAAGTTTTGTAGCTAACTTGCCCATCTAGTTCTCCAGATTTTTTAGTGTTGCTGCTTGACTTTGGATCAAAGCATCATTTTTTTCCATGTACGCCTTCAACAAGTCCTCTAAACTGTTTGATGATTTAGCTTGAGGTGGTTTTAGGGCTGGTTGACTAACCCTTGAGATTGGTTGGGTCTATCCTGTATATGAGTGTTCGGTCCATTTCCTTGGTTACTCTAGGAAATGTTCGGATGATTACGCCATGAAGGATTGTAGAAGTTGGACTGCAGTCCTTGTCCACTTCTATTTTGATACTGATTCCTTACACAACACAGAGACTCAGGGTTTGAAGGGCAATTCTCGAAATAGTGACCGTCCCTATAGTATACACAGTAAACTACATCATACTGGCTTGGTGATTGAGTTGCAAAATTATCAGAACTATTAGTGGTAAACTTTTTAGCATAGAGGATAAAGAAGATACATGAGCAGAGAGTGAAGTGAGAGCATCGACTTCATGAACTGTAGCTACTCGTCTTCCTAAACCTACTCTATTTGACGGCCATTGGTAATTGTTGCTAGCGATCCTCTCGATAATATCGTAAGCCTCGTTAGTAGACGTTGACAAAATTGCACTATTCGTAGAAGCATCAACCATCAATTTTGTGTGTGCGTTGAGATCGTTAAAAAATGTCTCTAACTGGATGCAATGAGGAATCCCATGATGTGGAGACTTACGAAAAAATTCTTTAAATCTTTCCCACGCCTCGTACAAAGACTTGTCATCCAATTGTTGAAAAGTGGTTATCTCATTTCGTAACTTTGCATTTTTACGTGATGGAAAATACTTAACCAAAAACCTTTCTACTAAATCTTGCAATGTAGATATTGAACTTGGTGGAAACGAATTCAGCCATACTCGTGCTCGACCCCACAACAAGTATGGAAACAACTTCAACCTTAATGTATCTTCAGTCAAACCTACTATCTTAAAGAATCACTCACCTCCATGAATAATCTAAGATGAAGATGTGGATCTTCTGTGGGCATACCACTGAACTACCCACCATTTGGAGCATTTGAAACGTCACTTCTTTCAATTCAAATTGGGGTGCCTCAATATTCGACCTTTTAATTCTTGGATTTAACTCATTGAAAAATGGCACAACGTATAGTCTAAGGGCACGATCCCCATCATCAAAAATAAGCATTGGATTGTGCACATGGTCGACTCCATTACCTTTTCCATCATTTTGATTTCTAAGGTCCATCTCGGTTTGACTTTAAGCTAATGTCTCACATCTTTTCTTTCTAGATGTCTGCTCAATTTTAGGGTCTACAGGTAATAGATCGATGATTCGATCTATGTTCATAAACACCTAATAAATAACTCACAAATAAAGAATAAAAAATTAGTAATTTTAGAAATTAAATAAAAACCAAACTGTAAAAATAATTTCACAAAGAATGATTAAGGTAACAGCCCCTGGTAACAACGCCAAAAAATTGTAACGAGATTTTGTGCAAGTGTACACAGTTGTTCAAGTAATAAGTAAGTAAAATGAGTTATCATCTCTACAAGGAATGTGTATGTTAATCAGGTATCTGTAAAATTATAAGTTAGCAATTTGGTGATTAAAACACAATAATTTGAGTGATGATGATGAAACTAGATTAATTTAACTAAATGCAAGATTGATCCCTAATGCAATTTTAAACTAAGTATGCAAAATTATCTAAATGTATGAATGGATTTTAGCAACAGAAACACAACTTCAACAATCAACATCATGTATAGGCTAGGATAATTAGATTAATCAAATCAGTTCATTCTTATCATGCTTAACAGTGTTCGGAAAACATTCTATAGCAACTCGATGTTTCATGAGTTTGGAAACCAAATTAAGTCCTTTCAGAGTCTTTTACTTAGTGAAATATGCATTTTACTGATCATATGAAACTAAGAGTTTCTTAGTATTTATGTGAGGTAACAGGGACATATTAAGTTTGAAACATTTTAATCACATAAACCTAAAAAGTATGCAAGATAATAGAGCTAATTAAAGTTATTATGAACCTTCAATTTAGTCAGATTTAATGATCTAAATTAAGCATGCACTTTTCAATTATTGTGTTATAGCCGTCATCTGGTTAGGATCGCTCAGCTAATCTTAATGCATCCAATCACGTATGAATGAAATAAATATTGATTTTAATTGAAAACATGATTAACTGAGGCACAAACAATTTAAACATGATTCAAACAAATATTATTAAATTAATGCAATCATCTTAGCTAAATAGAATTCAGCTATCATTGTTGATGAAAAAAATCTTAAAACACATTGCAAACATGATTAAGTTAAGCAACTAGTAAGGAAATAGTAAACTCTATTTCAATTCAGCAGCCTTTTGAATTTGGATTGAAAGAGTTCCACCGATCTGCCCGTTGCTCTTTTGGTAATGGTTCCTCAAGGTGGCCGACCAAGAGGTGATCTTCTCAAGGCTTTTGTTGGTTGAAATGGAAGGGTAAATGGGGTGATAGGTGCGGAAATGGAGAAGATAAATGAGAGAATGAAAGAATGTTGTAGAATGAGAGATGCTTGATGCATGAAGGGATGTGAGGGATGATTTGAGAGGTGAGACTAGTGTGGCATTTATATGTGAGGTTGATGTGAAGTTTACTAAAAATAGGGATTGGAATCCCTCTATCTTCTCCATTGCTTGGCCAACCACAATATATAGAAAGGGAGGTGATTTGGTTGCTAATTTTGAGCACAAAATTTTGCTATAATTAGGCATAGAGTGGACGGTTTCAAAGGAAATCTTCCAAGGCTGTTTTCTGATTAAATTGCAACTACAGGGACCTCCAATAAAATATCCCAAAGCTGATTTTGGGGAAGCCATATGCTTGTGTCGAAATTGGGTTTGACTCTCCCTTGTTGGATGATTTAATGATCCAATAAATAACCAAACATGTCCACTTTGTAACAACACTTTAACTGGGTAAAGTTAACATCCTTATGACCCAATTTTGCATGGTTTTGCCTTCCAAGTAAGGTGGATGTGTTCTTATCCATGCAACATTATAAAAATTAACATATTAATAATTAACATGAAAATAATATAATTTATACACAAAAATCATGTAATAAACATAATTTCGCATACTTTATAAATTCATGTCAAATCTTAACATTTAAATAAAATCTACTTAATTTATTAACAATTACTCAAGATTAATATAATTATTAAGTCAAAAGGTGGTAAAAATTGCTAGAAAAATCCTATATAATTTTGAGTTTACACATAACAACATTCCATGCATTTCCAACCTTGTGACAACTCAATTATACAATCCAAGCATTTGACTATTTTCAAGATATGGATTCTAACTTCAAATGTGAATATGATAACCTATTGTGCCAAAAACCAAGTCAACCTAGGTACATGCCAAATAATTAACAAAACGAAACTAGACAAACATTGTTGTGTAGAGTTCCATGGATTTGATGCTGAAGTCACGTTCTGAAACTTCAAGTTCCACCTATACTTGTGCACAGAATAAATAAATTGTACGCTAAGCGATAACACTCAATGGTAATTCCATGGTCCAAGATAATAACATCTTAACATAAGCATTTGATCCTAATAAGTACAAATACAATATCTACCTAATTTATATCCCTATCATGCCAAGCAATTTCATGTTGAAGTATACATGTGGAAATTAACAAATCAATTCATTCTTTATTGCATTTGAAATGACCAATTCATACTAGTTATCAAATGCCAAACTTCATATCCTTTAAGATTCTAAACCATTTATGAAACAAACATACATAACTTTAACATTAAGTCATCCAATTCTAAGATAAATTAGTATCATTTAACCATTAGCTTTCAAATTCAACATTTACACATACAAATCATTGGCATTAAATCATTCAAATCTCCGATCAATCCATATAATTTACCTTTATAACTTACCTTTCAATCCCTTTTGGAATCTACCAACCTATTTGTATTCATTTCGACCTTAGTGCATATTTCCAACCATATTCATAATCTCTTTTATTCATTCTCTTTAACATGAGTCACATACAAGCACACATATAGTCCTATATGCATTTATCAATTCATATACTCATAATATTTTCACATAATTTATTTCATTACCATATTCTCTTATCAATCTATTCCATTACATTTTCAATTTTCCAATTTCATTTATAATGTTTCACCTGAATCAACAACTATAATGATTTTCTTTAAAATTTAATTTGTGATTAATTTTGATCCTTAGAATTTGGGTTAATTTGGGTTCGATAAGAAACTCAATTAATAAGGAAAAAATTAAAATTCCATAAATACATGTTAAGTTTTTTACTTGTAAATTTATTTGCATTTCTTATAATGGTGTGACTATTTCGATTTTTAACTAACAAAAGTCTAAAGTTAAACTCGGTTCCTAAAGACTAAGGCAAAACTTAGACTTGTTTCAACAATAACGACTAACAAATTACTAAAAATATATTTTGCAGTAGTTCAAATGATGATTATAAGTTGAAGTTGCTATATCAACATTAATCTTTCTCTGTTTTTCCACAAGTTGTTACAGAATAGAATTTTCTTTTGGCACATAAATCACATAAGTTTAAACTCGTCATTTTCCATCCCTTCCTCCAATATATATATAAAAATACCCTTTGATTTCTCAAAAGAAGAAAATAATCAAGCTTTTACCCTAAAAGATATATATACACTTACACATCATAGCAACGAGGTTGCAAAAAGGAAATAAATAATTATGCTTGCATTACCATTCTTTTTACACATGACGCTCTCTATTTCAAGTACTTATTTATAATTTGTGTAAATTACTTTTTACTCATTTCAAGTTATTACATGCATTTTGTTAAAATTGTTCTTTTAATTTTTATATAATAAATATAAATTTGATTTTAAATAAATTATTTTGAATATTTTACTTTTAAAACCACATATCAATAACATTTATCAAAAATTTATATGTTTCAAATACAATAAGATTTAATTACATTCATTAATTAAAGTAGAGAAAATATCAATAAAATTGCAAAAGAAAAATCGAATATTAAAAATTGAACATTAAAAAATTAATTAATCAATATATATAAAATATAACCTATAAGAAATGATTAACAATATTATTTAAATTATTAGTTAAAACTTTTTGTATTATTTTAATATTAAATATTTTTAAAATTGAATAAAATTAATATAACTTATTCTAGATTAGATAAATGTTTTAAATATATTTTTAATTACATCTCGTTTTCAATTTATTAATGATTTTAATTTTTTAAATTGTAAACAAAACTAATATCATAAAAATATTATAAAAATAATATTTTCAATTGATTTTACATCACACAAAAATAAAACTAATATATAGTATAAATTAACTCGAAAATATCTAAATAATTTTGACCCATTAATTAAAAATAAAATTAATGTTTTGCAAAGCAATTAAAATTAATTCACCCGTAAAAAATTAATGACCCAGATTTTCTTAACCATATATCGTTTTTATTTTTGTTGACATATTCATAACCATTTATGTGATTTTGCACCTAAATGACACGGGATTAAACCTTGTCATCTATCATCCCTTTCCAGGCCTGTTTTTGACATTTTTGGGGCCTTGGGTGAAACAATAAATCAGACCCTTTAAAAAAAATTATAAAATGTAATACAATAAAATAAAATCACACACTAGTAATGTAACACCCTAAACCCAGCCTAGGCATCCAGACCAAGTCCAGAGAGTTACATCAACGATACTAAAATGTCACATTTATAACACAGTCAGAATAAACCATTTCATACATAATGTCCAACACAGTAATTAAGTGGGTATATAATCTTTCCAAACATCATAATATGTTAGAATATCGAAAATCCTAACAGTAGTATTTAGAATAACGATAAAAGCTTGACCAAGATCCTGCAGCGCCGACCCGTTCAAGTTTGAGAACCACCTAAAATCCAATCAATAACAAAGTGAGTTGTGAACTCAGTGTGTAAAATAATTTTGTTCAATTAAGACACATTTATCGATTAGTTTCCGAATTCAATGATTCGATTTGATAACAAAAGTATTTCTAATTCAGATTCGAGATCGATTAACTATAGATGCAGAACAATTTCGGTTTCCTATTCAGAACAAATCAAATTCAGATGCAGATATTCCTAACCCCATCCGCTACACACCATCTTCGGCCATCCCAATACACCGTTAAGAGCATTCAATGCCCAGCCAACCCTACACACCACAAAGTGCCTATTTGACACGTTTACAGAAACACAACTTAGTTGCTAGATCATAATGCAATGAAGTGCCAGAATCAAAATTATACACATGGTGGCTTAACCACTGATTCAGAGTAGATTGCCTCCTTCTTCATAATATCCCAACTCATGGAAATTTAGAGTACAGATATCCACAATATGTATTCCATTATTCTAAGTTATTTTGCAAGTAGATAACACAGTTTAATATCAGATTAAGTATTACAATACACATAATTATGATATTCATACGTCTGTTATAGAGTATCAGAGAGTTCTTTTTCAGTCAAATTCATATCATTCATACAATTGGGAAGTCAATATCAGTCATAAACAACATTTACGGCCTCAAAAAGGGTTTCAGGCCCTTTTTAAAATGCCATACGGCCTGGGCACATGCCTATGTCCTTTGCTTGTGTTCTTCCAAAACATAAACAGAGAGTTACACAGCTTAGACACACGATCGTGTCCTTGCCCATGCGACTCACACGGCCTGGCTACACACCCGTGTGCTTGCCCGTGTGGTCCTAGGTCACAGACAGTGAGTTACACGGCCTAGACACTGCCTGTGTCCTTTGCCCGTGTGAACACCGCACTAACATGGCCATATACGACCTGGACAGATAACCACGTGCCTTGGCCGTGTAGCTCCAAATCGATGAAAAATGAGTTACACGGCCACCCACACGGCCGTGTGACGTCAACAGTCACATTTTTTGACAATCAAAATTTCTGAAATTTAAGAGTTTCGACACGCACCTAGTCTCGTTTGACGGAAAAATAATGTGGAGACTACTCGAAACCTAATTAACCATTCAACAATCAATCAATTGACTAAACTGACTAGATAACGCAACCGCTAATACTCAATCAATTATGTCGAATAAATCGACGCCAAGAAACTTTCAACAATGAACGCTTACCAAAGATCAGCCGAACTAATTCGTAACAGCATGCGAAGGATTACCCTCCTCCGAAATCACGCCTAAAGACAAGATTAACAACTAATTAAAAATAAATTACAAAAATGATAGGAACTCGTATTCGATGTCGAAATCGAGTCGTAAGTTGCCCGATCGTTAAATTAAGTAATCACGTTTTCAGTTTAACAAAAAGGTTGTTTTAAAGATGATAGTTTAAAACAAAGAACGTTAATAAAAGATAGGATGATGGAATGATAGTAAAATGAATTAATAGTGGAAGAAAGAACCTTTATTAGCAAATAGAGACCTGAATCTTATAGTGCTATCAAGGGGAAGTGCAAATATCTGGATAGGACCGTGACCCTCTATCTAGAAAGATAGGAACCAATCGAAATAGTTGGGGGAACGCCACACTCAAAGAGTGATAAGTTCGGAAAAGGAAACAAGATTAACGCCACTAGCAAGCTAGATAAGTGAATTTGAATCACTAAGAACTGTGAGAGTTGAACAGCTCAAAAATATGTTATATTTCATCAAAGATCAAAAGTTAAGTAGCCTTGCAATTGTTTACAAAATAACTATTTATAGGCTGCTGAAGATCCAACCGAATAGCCACTAGTTGATTGCAAATAAATTAAACTAAGTTGACTTAATTTTCTGTTGAAATAATCCAATGAATGGCTTCAATGATCAGCTTGGCTGTTGGTGTCCTCGAACAGTCAATATGAGTGGACTTAATGGTTGAGCTATGGGAACATTGAATTTAACAGGTCAAGTGTTTAAAGCTTGAATTAAACCTTCCTTGAAGATGCCAAATGCATGTACAACAATTGAATGCAATTGGTGGCACCCGAAAAGACATTGGTGTGAACACCCCAAACTCGGCCTAGAAGTTATGGCCGAATCTGACGACCTCACATGGTATTGCTTTTCAAAAAATTTGTCGTTGCTAAATCCTCTTTTCTATTTAATCATTTTTTATTATCTTATGTTAACATCAAATCGTGTCGTTCGTTTTCAAAATATTATTCATTTAAAAATCATTATTCAATTTCAAAAATTTTTATTTTTTATTTTTATTGCGGAAGCTTTTAAACAGTTTACTTATTCGTGGTATTTTTTTATAAAACATTAATTTCAATTGAAAACCCGAGTTTTACCTAACACTAGTAGATTTAAATCATAAAACCTTATAAAATCCAAATTTTAAATCAAAATTCGTAAAGGCCATAATTACAGGAAAATACTCCCAAATAAAAGTAAAATCATAAATAGGTAGTAAAAAGTGTAAAAGAAGTCGTGTGGCCACTACTGAGTCCTCCGCTGCACTGATCCGCCTATATCTAGGGATTACCTGTACAGATTAAATAGAAGGGGTGAGTTTACGTAAACTTAGTGTGTAATCCCTATAGAAATGAACAGACAATAAACAAATAATCACAGTCTGGGCTTAAGCCCTTTTCAGTATCAGTATCAGTTCCGTTTGGGCCTTAGCCCATCTCAGTACAAAAACAGCCATGCAGTAGGGCTTTAGCCCATCAAAATATCAGTAGCAGTAGCACATATGCAGTCACAAAAATCCTACCCATCCAACCTTTACACACCATCTCTATCCAACCCTACACTCCATATGGGGATATAATCAACCCACCCATCCCTACACTCCAAGTAGTACAGAATGCGGCACTAGACAATAGTTTGTAGTTGAGCTGCCAGTAAATTAGGCTCGAGCCCTTTTAATACACTTCCTCTGAACATTATAATCTTCCAACCCAATGCAATGCAATATACCGATATGACATGCTATAACATAATATAATGCATGTAAATAGGGCATACAGTATCAAATCAATGGGACATCATCAGGCTTAATCATATCAGTCATACAGTCATTTCAGTCAATTAGGGGTCTAGGCAAACTTACCGACCCTACAGTAGGTTCACAGTCGACTTGTGCGACCCGTGCAACCTTATCAGTCAAACAGTGAAACTGGGCCTACAAGCCTATGATGTTCACCTGTGTGATACACATGACCCAAAGTGGACTCGGCCTCGTGCTCCATTTTAATGTAACCCATGCTAGTTAATTATTTATATGTGTTTCCACTATTTACTTATATGATCCTTCAAAGCTGTCTACTTGAGTCACTGTTACAAAATTATTTGCATCTTAAGCTACAGAATTCTGAATTAAGATCCACAAATTTTCCCTGAAACGAGACTCATATATCTTCTTACCATAAAATTTTTAGAATTATTGGTTTAGCCAATAAGTACAGTTTATTCCTTAAATTTTCTCTTGTTCTGCTGTCTGACAGTTTTCACCTTTCTGCACTAAAAATTAATTATCTTCTCGTACAAAATTCAGATAATGTTCCTGTTTGTTTCTCTTTAAAGCAGACTCATTTTAGATTTTAAACATATAAATTGTAACCCATAATTATTTTTATAAAATTTTTAATAATTTTCCAAAGTCAAGACAGGAGATTCTAAAATCATTCTGACCCTATCTCACTAAAATTCAAATATCTCATAATATGAAATTCTTTTGCTTACATGGTTTCTTCTTTGGGAAACTGGACTACTGCTACTATCCACAATTTATGGTGATTTTCAAAGTTAGCCTACTGCTGCTATCCAAATAGCAAGCAATTTTGGCCTTTCGACGAATCCCTTATTTTTGTGTTTCGGGTACACACCTGGTTTTGTTTGATGCTAAAATAGTCGTCGAGCACCCCAAAGCCTATAATTAAACAAATAACACCATAATCAGTCTTACCTCGCGATTAGTCAAAATCCCGAAACCAAAATAATTACCCATAAAATGATGAACACTTACCGCCAAAATTTCAAATTGGTACGTTTACGAAAATAACGAGGAGAGTCTTAATCCTCGCGAAATGCTGCTGCTAACACCCCAGAATTAGACTATTGAAGACAAAATAATCTCTTGAAATAATACCAAACAACTTACTGAATTTGCACAAGTGCTGCTTAACGCTACAAAATAAAGAGGAAAGAATGGTTTAGGGGAATAAGGGAATTTCGACAGTAGAGGAAAGAAAAGAAAAGATAATCGAGTAAGAAGCAAGGAAGAGAAAAAAATCGGTAGAGATGAGGGAGAGAAAACGACAGAAAGATGGAGAGAAAAACGATTCTCTCTTTTTTCAAAAAAGGAAAAATTGATCAGATTTTGGATATTCTCCCCCATAATCCCCTAATTCACTCCTAAAATCGCTCCCTCACTTCCCACTACACATCCACCACTCAGAAACCCAGTTCAGCACAACTCTTGTCAAAATTAGGAGCAAAAATACAACCTTTACCGTCCTAAAGATTCAAACCCATTACCTCCCTCACACCAACACTCCACTTATCCACCAAACCATCAGGCTCGTTCTGTTAATTATTTGCCAACTTTTATGTAAAATTTTACTGACCAAAGATAGGGTTTATTCATAAAAATAACAAAATTTGCCCAAGTCCTGGCTTGAATTTGGGACCTCCCAAACACTCCCAGAACAGATAACCACTAAAGTTGACAGATGTTTGTGTCACACATTCACAATGCCCAAAATTAAAATTTTGGGGCATTACAATTCTACCCCCTAAAGAAAATTTTGTCCTCGAAATTTACCTGATTTGAACAGATGAGGACACTGCTCACACATCGCATCCTCAAGCTTCCATGTGGCCTCCTTAGTGCTATGATTATGCCTTAGAACTTTTACTAGTGGAATGGATTTCCTTCTCAGAACCTTAAGATCACGATCCATAATTTGAACCGACTCTTCCTCAAAGGTCAAATCTGGCCTAACCTCGATCTCTTCAACAGGGACAATATGAGTAGGATTAGAGCGGTAGCGCCTCAACTTGTCCTCCAGTATCTGAATCACCCTCTCAGACTGACCATCGGTCTGAGGATGGAATGCAGTACTGAAGTCCAACCTTGAACCCGGAGCCTCATGTAACTTCCTCCAAAATTGGGACAAAAAACGAGGATCCCTATCAGAGGTGATCGAAACTGGTACTCCATGCAGTCTTATTATCTGAAAAATATAAAGCTTCACTAGCTTGAGCAGAGAATAATCAGTACGAACCAATATAAAGTGGCGGACTTGGTCAATTGATCCACGATGACCCATATTGAATCCTTCTTAGTGGGTGTTAGAGGCAACCCATTAACGAAATCCATAGTTATGCGCTCCCATTTCAACTGGCTGCAACAAACCCGAAGGTAATTGATGCTCAGCCTTAACCTGCTGGCAAGTCAGACATCTACCCACAAAATCAGTAACCTCATGTTTCAACCCTGACCACCAATATAACTCACGGAGGTCTTGATACATCTTATTTCTACCAGGATGCATAGCATAAGGGCTACTATGTGCCTCTTTTAGTATGGTTTGTCTCAAATCAGTATCATTCGAAACACATATTCTCCCATGGAAACAGAGTATCCCATTACTGTTTAGTCCAAAATCCATAGTACTACCACCATCAATCTGCCGAAATCGAAAACCCAACGACTCATCCTCTAACTGCTTACCCTTAATCTGCTCAATCCATGAAGGCTTAACTTGAAGCTCGGCTAATAAACTACCATTCATCAAATAAACTTAGGCGAGCAAATATCATCCTCAAATCAGTCATAGCCCTACGGCTCAGTGCATCAACCACCACATTGGCCTTACCAAGGTGGTACTCATTGGTGAAGTCATAGTTTTTAAGCAGCTCAATCCTTCTACGTTGCCTAAGATTTAATCTCCTTCTGAGTGAAAAGATACTTGAGGCTATTATAATCAGTGTAGATGATACACTTTTCACCATACAAATAATGCCTCCAAATTTTCAGTGCGAATACCACAGCGGCCAACTCCAAGTCATGTGTCAGATAATTCGCCTCACGGGTCTTAAGCTCACGAGATGCATAGGCTACCACCTTACCATCCTACATCAACACACATCCCAAACCAACATGTGATACACCACTATAAACAATAAACTCCTTTCCAGGCTCCGGCTATATCAGAACAGGGGCATCAGTCAGTACAGTCTTAAGCTTCTCAAAGCTCTCTTGCTGTGCATCAGTCCAGTTGAACGACACACCCTTACATAGCAGCTTAGTCAAGGGTGCTGCAATCAACGAAAAACGCTTTACAAATCATCGATAATACCCTGCTAGTCCCAGAAAACTGAAAATCTCAGACCCATTCCTAGGCTGCTTCACTCTAACACAGCCTCAATCTTTCGAGGATCAACTTGAATCCCCTCAGTCAAAACTACATAACCAAGAAATGTCTCCTCATGCAACCAGAACTCGCACTTACTAAACTTGGCATAGAGCCATTTTTCCCTCAAAGTCTAAAGAACAACGCGAAGGTGCTCATTATGCTCATCCTCAGTCCTCGAGTAAATCAATATATCATCGATAAATACCACGACAAATTGATCCAGATAAGGTTGGAACACTCGATTCATTAAATCTATCAAAGCTACTGGTGTATTAGTTAGTCCAAATGGCATCACTAGGAACTCGTAGTGACCATAACGAGTCCTAAACGCCGTCTTATGAACATCAGCTCCTTAACCCTTAATTGATGATATCCAGATTGAAGTTCAATCATAGAGAAAATCGAATCTCCTCGAAATTGGTCAAACAGATCATCTATCCTCGGTAAGGGGTACTTATTCTTTACAAATAGAACCGGTGCTCCCCCCGGAGACACAGTAAGAAAGATGAACCCACGATCTAAAAGCTCTTAAATCTGAGGCTTAAGCTCCACAAGCTTATTTGGTGCCATTCTATAGGGACCGATGGACACCGGAGCTGTACCAGGAAGGAGCTCTATCCCAAACTCCACTTCACGATTTGGAGGTAAACTTAATAGCTCATCAAGAAAGACGTTCGGACCATCCTTTACCATTTTGATATCCTTAACTGTGGAGTCCCTAGAATTCGAAACATTTACATAGGCCAAGACTGCCTCACATCCCTTACGAACCAACTTCTCTGCCACCAGTGTAGAGATCACATTAGATAAGTAGTTCTGACGTTCTCCGATCATGACTACCTCCATATCCTCCTCGGTGATTTTTTCCTTCTCAACCAGGGCAGAAAGATCTCATTCCCCTTGCGGGGCTATCAAAACTCTCAAATTATCTCTGAAGTCATCCTCAAAGTGAACACATTGCTTATACTCAGATGCCACCATACCTCGCACATAGCGGTTCAGTCTCAAAAACTCGGACTCATACTCGGCCACATTAGGGTGACCCTAGTGACACCCCTAAAGAGCTCAACTCCATTGGACCAGAGTCGTTCCGCAACCGACCCTCAGCCCCCAAATCGAATATTGGGCCTTGCGACCCTCTCTAAAATCCTTAGTATAGCCTGGGACAATGCATCGTCCCCAGCCACGCAATCTTGAGACCCAGTCTAGTAGCAGGTGACACTAGCGTCTCACTCGTATCTAAATTTGGCGGATGGCTTGATGACAATGACTCAACTCGAGCTCCTCTACGGCCTTTACCTTGGCCTCTAGTACCCGTCCGCGAGTACCTCTGGTGCTCATTGTCTAATTATATTTTATCGGTATTAACAGTTTCATGCATTAGTTTACAGTTCCAATGTTTATTAACATACATTTTTTTGAAAACAGTATCAGAAGTGTAAAGTTTGTTTCATCCATCGCAATGTCAATCAATGTCTATCAGTTTTACTACAGTCTCAATATACACTATTTTAAGTGTTTTCATTGTAGTCTATCTATAGTAGTCTCAGTATGTACTATCTTTAGCAATTTTAGGATATACTATCAAGGACAGTTTTAGTTTCAGTTTAAACAATTCACAGTTTCAGAAAACTTACTGGATCGACGCCAGAGACTCGGTGTACCACACTTTCAGTAAAAACATTTAGAAATCAGTTCTCAAAAATCACGTCATAAAATCCCACATCCACAGTCGAGTTTTGCAACCTAGCTCTGATACCATTAAACGTAACACCCCAAACCTGGCTTAGACGTTATAGCCGAATCTGACGACGTCACATGGTAGTGCTTTTTGAAAAATATGTCGTTGCTAAATCCTCTTTTCTATTTAATCATTTTTTATTATCTTATGTTAACATCAAATCGTGTCGTTCGTTTTCAAAATATTATTCATTTAAAAATCTTTATTCAATTTCAAAAAGTTTTATTTTTTATTTTTATTGCAGAAGCTTTTAAACAGTTTGCTTATTCATGGTATCTTTGATAAAACATTAATTTCAATTGAAAGCCTGAGTTTTACCTAACACTAGTTGATTTAAATCATAAAACCGTATAAAATCTAAATTTTAAATCAAAATTCGTAAAGGCCATAATTACAGCAAAATACTCCCAAATAAAAGTAAAATCATAAATAAGTAGTAAACAGTGTAAAAGAAGTCGTGTGGCCACCACTAAGTCCTCCGTTGCACCGATCCGCCTATATCTAGTGATTACCTATACAGATTAAACAGAAGGGGTGAGTTTACGTAAACTTAATGTGTAATCCTCATACAAGTGAACAGACCGTAAATAAATATCATAGTCTGGACTTAAGCCTTTTTCAGGTTTGGGCCTTAACCCATCTTAGTGCAAAAACACTCATGCAGTAGGGTTTTAGCCCATCACAATATCAGTAGCAGTAACAGATATGCAGTCATAAAAATCCTACCCATCCAGCCTTTACACACTATCTCCGTCCAACCCTATACTCCATGTGGGGATATAATCAACCCACCCATTCCTACACTCCAAGTAGTACCAAATGCGGCACTAGACAGTAGTTTGCAGCTAAGCTGCCAGTAAATTAGGCTCGAGGCCTTTTAGTACACTTCCTCCGAACATTATAATCCCCCAACCCAATGCAATGCAATATCAGTCATACAGGGCATACAGTATCAAATCATTGGGACATCATCAGGCTTATCCATATCAGTCATACACTCATTTCAGTCAATTAGGGGTCTAAGTAAACTTACCGACCCTACAGTTGGTTCACAATCGACTCGGGCGACTCGTGCAACCATATCAGTCAAACAATGAAAATTGGCCTACAAGCCCATGGTTTTTGCTCGTGTAGGCCCACACGCCCGTGTGGCACACATGACCCAAATTGGCTTTGGCCTCGTGATGCATTTTAATGTAACCCGTGCTAGTTAATTATTCATATGTGTTTCCACTATTTACTTATATGATCCTTCAAAGCTATCTACTTGAGTCACAATTACTAAATTATTTGTATCTTAAGCTACAGAATTCTGAATTAAGATCCGTAAATTTTCCTTAAAACCAGACTCACAGATCTTCTTACCATAAAATTTTCAGAATTATTGGTTTAGCCAATAAGTACAGTTTATTTTTTAAAGTTTCCCCTATTCTGTTGTCTAACAGTTTCGATCTTTCTGTAATAAAAATTAATTAGCTTCTCGTACAGAATTCGGATGATGTTTCCATTTGTTTCTCTTGAAAGTAGACTCATTAAAGATTTTAAACATATAAATTCTAACCCAAAATTATTTTTATACAATTTTTAATAATTTTCCAAATTCAGGACAGATAATTCTGAAATCATTCTGACCCTGTCTCACTAAAATTAAGATATCTCATAATATGAAATTCTTTTGATTACTTGGTTTCTATTATGAGAAACTAGACTGAAATATCTTTAATCCTATATGTTTTTCATCCTCTAATTTGATTTCCACAATTTATGGTGAGTTTTCAAAGTTAACCTACTCCTGTTGTCCAAACAGCAAGCAATTTCGGCCTTTCGCTGAATCTCTTATTTTTGGGTTTCGAGAACACACCTGGTTTTGTTTGAACCTAAAACAGTTCCCGAGCAATCCAAAGCCTATAATTGAACAAATAACACTATAATCAGTCTTACCTCATGATTAATCAAAATCCCGAAACCAAAATACTTTCCCACAAAATGATGAACACTTACTGCAAAAACTTCAAATCAGTACGTTTATGAAAATCATGATGAGAGCCTTAAACCTCGCGAAATGCTTCTACCAACACCCCAAAATTAGACTACTGAACACAAAACAGTCTCTTAAAATGATGCCCAACAAGTTACTGAATTTGTACAAGTGCTGCTTAACGCTATAAAATTAAGAGGAAAGAATGATTTAGGGGGAACAAGGGAATTTCGGTAGTAGAGGAAAGAAAAGAAAAGATAATCGAGTAAGAAGCAAGGAAGAAAAAAAATTGATAGAGATGGGGGAGAGAAAATGTCAAAAAGATGGAGAGAAAAACGACTCTTTTTTTTAAATGAAAAATTGATCAAGTTTGGATATTCTCCCTCATAATTCTCTAATTCACTCCTAAAATAGCTCCCTCACTTCCCACTACACATCCACCACTCAGAAACCCAGTTCAGCACAACTCTTGCTGAAATTTGGAGCAAAAATAAAACCTTTACCGTCCCAAAGATTTGAAGCCATGACCTCCCTTACACCAACACTCCACTTATCCATCAAACTAACAGGCCCATTCTGTTAATTATTTGCCAACTTTTACTTAAAAGCCTACTGACCAAAGATAAGGCTTATTCATAAAAATACCAAAATTTACCAAAGTCCTGGCTTGAACTTGGGACCTCCCAAACACTCCCAGAATACATAACCACTAAAGCTAACAGATGTTTGTGTCACACATTCACAATACCCAAAATTAAATTTTTGGGGCGTTACACTCGGAATGAAATGGTCTTTAGTGTGAACACCAGGTTTTGAAAGGGTGGTTGCTCAGCTAAGGGCTGAGTTCAATGATCATTCCTCCCCTTGCCGAATGGACACCTAGGAGAGTGTAGTGATCAGCTTCAAGGTGCATGCACAATCGGGTGCATTGTCTCTCATTAAATAGCTTCAATAAATCTGAACATGCATGAATGTCCAGCCGCATATTTAGAGAACCTGTAAAGACAGAATAAACACTTGGTTAAAGTATCAACAAGACAAATTAAATACGTAATAGACTAAGACAACATTAAGATGTCTAACTTAAAAACATGTCTTAATGCTGTCCAAATTAGGACACACTTAATAAACATAAATCAAAGTAATTACCAGGACAATTCAGAATTCGGACACACTTAATGCTGTACAAACTAAGACTCAATTAATAGACAAACAAACAAACATGTGATAAAGCTGTAGGAAAATTAACATAGTTATTATTATTGACATAATTAAAACGTCTAAGGTCTTAGCAGCTAAGTTAGCTAGCTATGTCAAATTCAACTTGTATTAGATTGTAAAAGGCATTTGTTGGGCCATCCAACACATGATTGCTGAGTCCCATTGTAGCTATCTCCCAAACTCATTCAACCAGAGCCAATATTGCCTTTTTGAATCGCTTGGCTCAGGCTTGAGTGATCCGTCCACTAGGTAGCTCGATTGGATCTCGAATGGCTTCAATTGAGTCCTTGGGTGAGTTCGTATCATTCCCCCCTCTTCAAGGCGATTTGTCCTCAAATTGTCGCCTACATCAAAAGGAGATAAATCAGATACGTTAAAACTCGCGCTTATATTGTACTCACCTGGTAAGTCCAATTTATAAGAGTTTTCATTTATTCATTCTAGGACTTGAAACTGGCCATCTCCTCTTGGAAGTAACCTGGATTGCCTTTGCGCAGGAAACCTTTCTTTACCCATATGAATCCAAACCCAGTTTCCCGACTAAAAAATAACTCGCCTTTGCCTCTTGTTGGCTTTTTGCACATATTCCTTGGTTCTCTTTTCAATATTTTCCCTCACCTTCCGATGTAGTTGTTTCACATATTCAGCTTTCCCCTTCCCATCTACATTGACAAGTTGATTAGAAGACAAAGGAATTAGATCAAGGGGTGTTAATGGATTAAAATCGTATACAATTTCGAAAGGGAGAGTGTTTTGTAGCTGAATAAATTGATTGATTTTAAGCAAACTCTATGTGGGGTAAACACTTTTCCCATGACTTTAGATTCTTCCAAATGATGGCTTGTAGTAGTGTGGATAGAATTCAATTGACCACTTCAGTTTGGCCATCTGTTTGGGGATGGCAGGCCGTCCCCACAAAGTCCTCCAAAAGTGACTAAGTAATTTGCATCTTGGTTGGACACAATGGTTCTTGGCATGCCATGCAACCGAACTACTTCTATGAAGAATAAGTTAGCTAAATTCATAGCATCATCAGTTTTATGGGAAGTAATGAAATGAGCCATCTTAGAAAACCTATCAACCACAACAAAAATAGAATCTCGTCCGTTCCTACTCTGAGGAAGGCCTAACCTGAGGAGTTTCAGGAATAGGTAAAGGTTTATACAAACCGTGCGGCTGAATGCGGGACTTAGCCTTTCTACAGGCAATGCATCGTTTGCAAAGCCATTCTACGCCTCGCTTCATCTTCGGCCAAAAGAAGTGTTCTTGCAATGTGGCCAAAGTTTTGGTTACCCCAAAATGTCCTATAAATCTGCCACTATGCACCTCATGTACTAAAACATCTTGGATGGATCCTTGAGGAATGCATAGTTTTCCTTTTCGAAATAGGTAGCCTTCATGCTTATAGAATTTTTCAAAGGCTCCTTTCTAGCAGAATCTAAACACCTTTCCAAAGTCAACACCATGTTCATATCATTATTTAAGAAACGAAAAACCAAGCAATTTAGAATCCAAACTATTAAGTAAGGCATACCTCCTCAATAACGCATCAGCAACTATATTATCTTTACCTTTCTTATATTTGATGACGTAGGGAAATGATTCGAGGAATTCAACCCACTTAGCATGTCTCTTGTTCAACTTGTGCTATCATTTTAGATGCTTCAATACCTCGTGATCAGTATGCATCTCGGACTCTTTGGGCCACAAATAATGTTCCCAAGTCTCTAAGGCCCGAATTAGAGCAAATAACTCATTGTCGTAAGTTGGGTAATTTAGAGTAGCACCATTGAGCTACTCCCTACAGTAAGCAATGCGACATCCATCTTGTGTTAGTACCGCTCCGATCCCTGTACCTGAGGCATCACACTCTAACTCGAAAGTTTTGTTAAAGTTAGGAAGAGACAACAAATGAGCATGGGTTAGACAATCTTTAATATTCAGAAAAGCATGTTCTTGCTCATCACCCCAATAAAACTTAGAATTCTTATGGATTACCTCGGTCAAAGGAGTAGCCAATGTACTAAAGTTGGGCACGAACCTCCTATAGAAGCTGGCTAAGCCATGGAAGCTTCTTACTTGAGAAATACTCGTCGGTCGGGGCCAATCTCATATTGCTTTTACCTTGTCTTGATCGACCTCAAGACCTTCTAAACTGACTATAAAACCTAAGAAAACAACTTTATTAGTACAAAACAAGCATTTTTTAAGATTGGCAAATAAAGCTTCTTTTCGCAAAACCTCCAAAACAACTTTTAAATGTTTCACATGTTTATCCAAAGATTTGCTATAAAATAAAATATCTTCAAAGTAAACTACAGAAAATCTACCAATGAACGAACGAAGGATATGGCTCATAAGCCTTACGAAAGTACCCGAGGCGTTAGTTAGGCGAAATGGCATAACTAGCCATTCGTACAATCCATGCTTGGTCTTGAATGTTGTCTTCCATTCATCTCCCTCGCGCATTTGTATTTGATGGTAACCACTTTTAAGGTCAATCTTAGAAAAGATCTAGGCTCCACTAAGTACATCTAGCATGTCGTCCAAGCGCGGAATAGGATGTTGGTACTTGATAGTAATTTTGTTGATAGCTTGGCAATCCACACGCATTCGCCACATTCTATCTTTCTTGGGAACCAAAAGAACAGCAACGGCACAGGGACTTAGACTTTCACATACATAGCCTTTTTCGAGCAGCTCATTCAATTGCCTTTGAAGTTCTTTCGTCTCCTCAGGATTACTTCCGTAGGCAGGCCGATTCAGAATAGAAGCTCCCAGTACGAAATTGATTTGATGTTCAATCCCTCGAATTGGTGGCAAACCATTCGGGATTTCTTCCAAAAAAATCACTAAATTTTTGCAGCAAAGATAAAACAAAAGAAGGAAGGTTTTCATTAAAATCGTTAGTTCCCAACAAGCTCTCTTTGTACATAAGTACAAACAAGGGTTGTTTTAACAAAAAGGTTTTCCGAATTTCTCTTTCTTTCACAAAGAAGTTTCTTTTCTTAATTTCACTATCTCTTATTCTCTCTTATTCTTTTTTTAACTCGTTTTCTTTTTTCTCACTTATTTTTAATTCTTTCTTTCCTCTTTTTTTTCTTTTTCATTTTTCTTTTCTTGTCCATTTACTCTCGCACTCTCAACAGAATTCTTCAATTTGAGTTGATCCTCGTAAACCTACTTCGGGGTAAGTAGGGCTAATGTCACTGTCTTGCCCAAATGCTGGAAAGTATATCGATTCGTGTAGCCATCGTGAAAGACCCTCCGGTCAAATTTCCAAGGCCGTCTAAGCAGAAAATGTCCAGCATGCATAGGCACCATATCGCATAAGACTTCATCTTGATATTTACCAATTGAAAATGAAACAAGGACTTGTTTGGTCACCTTGAGTTCACCACCATCGTTAAGCCATTACAACTTATAAGGGTGTGGATGCTTGGTAGTAGTTAAGCCAAGCTTTTCCACCATCATCGTGCTGGTCACGTTGGTGCAACTCCCGCAATCATTGATGACACTACATACTTTTCCTTGTACATAGCAGCGAGTATGGAAGATATTCTCCCTTTGCTGCTCATTCTCCCCGTTTTGAATATTGAGGCTTTGCTTGATTACTAGCACTTCGCCATTAACAGAAGATTCTCGGCCAGGTTCAGAACTTCTTGACATGTTGATTGAGACCTTACCCAAAACCTCACTTAAATCTCTCACAAAGAATATAAAAGATGACACTCCCCATGTGTTTTCGCTCATATTGGGCTTTTACCTCGTTGGTTGAATTCTCCACTCTATGTCTTTTTCCTCTCAAGTTCACCTCTCAAAGTTCTTAGAGATTACCTTAGACCTATTAGCAAGCTTGTAGGTCAGCTTCAAAAGGCTAAAATTAAAAGGAATGATGTTAGGTAAATAGGTAGGCTTAAAAGAAAATAATTTCAAAAGTGTGGCTGAAAAATAATTTTTAAGATCAAATGAAGTCATGATCGGAAAATTAAACACTTTTGTAAGCTAGCTTTTCCTTTTTTGATTGAAATAGCTCAAAATCCAAACTCCCACTTTCGTATTTGCAACTTTTTTATTTTGAATAGATTCTTTTTTATATTCAATTTTTTTATGCTTTGTTCTTCAATCTCGGGCGTATAAAAATGATAAAACGTACTTAATTCAAATAGCTCTAATACCAAATGATACGAACTCATATTCGATGTCCAAATCGAGTCAGAAGTTGTCGAATTGTTAAATTAAGTAATCAAGTTTTCAGTTTAACAAAAAGGTTGTTTTAAAGAAGATAGTTTAAAACAAAGAACGTTAATAAAAGATAGGATGATGGAATGATGGTAAAACGAACTTAACAGCGGAAGAAAGAACCTCTATTAGCAAATAGAGACCCGAATCTTATAGTGCTATCAAGGGGAAGTGCGAATAGCTGGATAGGACCGTAACCCTCTTTCTAGAAAGATAGAAACAAATCGGTATAGTTGGGTGAACGTCACACTCGAAGAGTGATAAGTTTGGAAAAGGAAACAAGATTGACGCCACTAGCAAGCTAGATAAGTCAATTTGAATCACTAAGAACAGTGAGAGTTGAACATCTCACAAATATGTTATATTTCATCAAATATCAAAATTTAAGTAACCTTGCAATTGTTTATAAAATAGCCACTTTTTGTCAAACTGAAATGAAACTACTTAATTTATCGTTCGGGCAATTAACAACTCAATTACGCATCGTAAGCGAGTTCGTATCAGACAATAGTCGGAGAAATCCCATTTCAATTACATAACATGAATTAACATCTTTGCAGAAATTACACAGAAATATTCTATCAATGCTCCGAATCACTTAGAACTCTTAATACTTTGACAATCACTTACTGATTGCAATAAAGGAACTCACTTGAAAAAGGAAAAAGAAAAAATGAAAAAGGAGGAAAGGGAAAGAAAATGGGAGAAAAACAAAATAAGAAGGGAAATAAGAAATTGATGTTAAAAAAATATTTATTAACTAACCACCATCCTCATACTAGCATTTAGCAAAAATTTTCTAAAGCATACGATAGGATTCAAAATCGGAACTAGACAAAATATAGACAAATGCTTAACTAGTGAACCAACAAGCTCATTCTTGACATAGATTTATACAGAATTGCACTAAACTACATAACACATGGATAAGGATTGTTTTAAAAGAAAAAAACTTTTAACGATGCAACTCAAACTCCACACCTTACACACAAAAGCAAAGCACAAAACCAAATATACAAATATCTAATTACTGCAGATTCTCACAATAAAATTCTAAAACTTTTGGGGGGTTACAACCCTCTCCGCCTAAAAGAATTTTGGCCTCCAAATTTTACCCGATCCAAACAGATATGGGTACTGCCATCGTATCGATTCTTCGGGTTCCCACATCGCTTCCTCAGTGCCATGATTCCGCCATAGAACCTTTACTAGAGGAACATTTTTCTTCCTTAGTACCCTAGTATCATGTTCTATAATTTGAATAGGTTTCTCTTCAAATGTTAAATCCAGTCAGAACTCAATCTTGTCGGTAGGAATAATATGCGATGGATCAGACCATACTATCTCAACATCGAGGCGGGAAACACATCATGAATTCACTCTAAGTCCATCGATAATTCTAACTAATATGCGTAAAAGGTCCAACACGTTTCAGAATGCTGTAAGGTCCAATGAATCTCGCGCTCATATTGCCTTTGCATCAAATCGGAGAACCTTCTTCCATGGTGATACCTTCAGAAATACTTGATCCCCTATAGAAAACACGATATCCTTTCTTTTTAAATCAACATAAGACTTCTGCTGATCTGAGGCAGCTTTCAAACAATCTCGAATCAATCTCACAGTGTTCTCAGTTTTAAAAACTAGCTCAAGACCTAGAACCGGACGTTCATTCAATTCTATCCAACATAACCGAGTACGGCACGTACAACCATACAAGGCCTCGTAAGGTGCCATCTGAATACTAGATTGGAAGCTGTTTTTATATGCAAACTCAGCCAACGGTAGAAAATCCGCTCAACTACCCCAGAAATCTATTACATAACCCCGAAGCATATCCTCTAGAATCTGAATAACTCACTCAGACTATCCATCTGTCTGAGGGTGATGCACAATACTGAAATTATGTCGAGTGCCTAAAGCCTCATGAAGTTTCTCCAAAATTGGGATGTGAATTGTGGATCCGTATCAAAGATAATTGAGACTGGAATCTTATGTAGTCACACAATTTCTGTAATATATGGTTTAGCTAAATTCAATTGGGAGTAATCTGTTCAGATAGGAATGAAGTGAGCTGATTTGATCAACCAATCAACAATGACCTAAACTAAATCTTTCTTAGTGGGGGTTAAAGGCAACCCACTAATGTAACATCCTGATATTGGGCCTAGTCGGAACAGTGGTTTTGGGACCACAAATTCGATAAGAAAAATTTATTTTTACTATATTTTTATGGCTTACAATTTCACGGAATGATTTCGTGAAAATTTCGTTCCAAAATTTCGACGTTTGGGCACTCAATTTAGTCAAAAAGACAAAATTGTAAAAATTGTAAAAGTTGAGTTCTACATGTTAGAGGTGTCCAATTGTTATGAAATTTAAATTGGAGGTCTTTATATGGTAATTAGACCATTGGTTAAGTTATATACAAAAATGGACATGAGATAAGTGAAATAGGAAATTTTTAAGTTAGGGGCATTTTGGTAATTTGGTAATTAAAATGAATTAAAAGGGAAAAAGATGGCAAATTGTGCTAATCTTCTTCATTTGGACGAAATTAGCAAGGGGGAAGCCATAGTTAGGGTTTTCAAGCTTCTAAGCTCCATAGTAAGTGATTCAAATCCCCGTTTTTAATGTTCTTTATGTTTTTGAAGACCCGGTAACTTGATTTAGCTTATTCTAGCAATAATTTAACCTAGGGTTCATATTTGGAAAAATAACCATAGGTGAAATGTGTTTATTTTGATGCTTTATGGTAGAATATGAAGTCTTAAATTATGTTAAACAACTTTTGCTAAGCGATTTTAAGTAAGTGTTAGAATGGGAATTTGATGTTACCATAGAAGGGAAAAATGTTCAGCATGTTATAAAACATAAGAATATAGGATGAAGTTTAATTTCCGAGCTTTGGGATAAAAGTGTAAATATGTAAAAGTTTAGGGGCAAAATTGTAAATTTTGAAAAGTTAGAGTCGAGGGCTGTTTTGATAAATGTGAGTATTAAATAAACTAAATTTTCTATTATAGATCAAGAAGAACGAAATCAGGGGTTAGACCGAGGAAAGAAAAAGGTTGAAGACTTAGTTGATAGATTTGGTAATATTTTGTACTGAGGTAAGTTTACGGTAAATAAATGCAATATTTTAATTATTATTATTAATGTTGCTATTTTCCAAAAATTATGTATTTATTTTATGAAATTATTTAATGTTGACTCAAGTATGAGTAATAGAGAATTAATATTAAAAAGTCTCGTTGAATCATTAAGAATGTATCGGATACGAATGTTATGACATTTGGGTGATGAGATCCCGTGAAGACCATGTCTGGTACATGGCATTGGCATCATTGAGATTATGAGAGGTCCCATATAAGACCATGTCTGGGACATTGCGTTGGCACCGAGATGAGATCTCCCCCGTAAGACCATGTCTGGGACATGACATGGGCACCGATATGAGAACTCCCATGTAAGACCATATCTGGGATATGGCATTGGAAGTATAAGAAACATCCCATGTAAGACCATGTTTGGGACATGGCTTTGGCATGTTATTATCAGAAAAGAGACCCAAGTATCCTTATTATTCCAATGTGGCTCAACGGGCTAGTAAATAAATTATGTTCCATGAAAGTTCAGGTAAAAGCATAAATAGCAAATTCAGGTGAGTTATAAGAGTTAAGAACATATTATATTATCAATTGAGAACCAACATTTCAGCAAGAGAAGAGTAAATTATAATCATGAGTTATCTAAGTAAACAAGTAAGTGAACGAGTAAGAGATTAAGTAAAGAGGAAATTAGAGATCGTGACACTTGAGTATGTTTATTTGTGTTAAATGCTGTTATTTATTTGCTTGTAAACTTACTAAGCTTTATGCTTACTTCTTTTATTTTCCTTCTTTTATATTATTGCAAAGCTAATTCGGGGATCTTAAAGACGTCGGAGAGTGCTCACACTATCTACAACAATAACTCGGTATTTTATGATGCTCAATGTTTGAGCTATGGCATGTATAGGGACTTAGTCATTTTGAATGTATGTCCTTATGATATTGCTAAAGGATGACGTGTAAATATGTGATAATGTTTAGCTATTAAAATGGCTAAGTGAGAATATGTTTGGTATTATGAATGCCTAGGTCATCGTTTATACCTAGAAATTATGAAAGAGAAAAAAAATTGCAATGAAACAGTTTTGGAGCAGCATCATTGACGTGACTTTGAAAAATCACCAATGATAGTATAAAATGAATTAGAGAGTAAATGATATATAAAATTAAAGCTTATCAAGTCTATTTTCATATAAAATAACGGTGTGTGTAAAGAAATTTTATATTTTGAGATATTTTAATTTTGGTTAGACAGGGTTAGAATGGTTTTGGATTCCCTGCTCAATTTAGAAAATTATTAAAATTATAAAAAATAATTATTAGTTATAAATTATATTTATAGATTTCTTAGTGAGTCTATTTTCTGTAGAAACAAGTTAGAACATGATATGAAAATCATACGATGATAAATTTGATTTTTAGTGAATAAAGGGCAGAACCATCAGGCTGTGAAACAAGGTAGAATTTAATGAATAAACTGTACTAATTGGCTAAACCAAAAATTTTGAAAATTTTATGGTTAGATAATATACAAGTATAGTTTTAGGGAAAATTTACGGATCTAAATTTTGAGTTTTGTAACTCAAGTTATAGTTAAATTAGTGACTACTCTGCAGGTGCACATCATTATGGTGAACAGTGAAATAAATTTTAAAAGCAAATTTTTATGCCCCGAACTAATAAGTTAAGTCAAATAACACCCCATGCTCAACTCCGAGAACGGTCTCGGGTGAGGGGTGTTACAACTAACAAAATCCATCGTTACCTACTCCCATTTCCACTGCGGAAGCTTAATTGGCTGAAGTAACTCGGAGGGAAACTGATGTCCAGCCTTAACTTTTTAGCACATCAGACAATAGGACACAAAAGCGACTACCTTCCATTTCAGTTTGGGCCACCAATATTGTTCTCGGAGGTCCCGATACATTTTATTCCCACTAGAAACCATAACATAGGGACTCCTATGGGCCTCCTATAAGATCGACTATCTCAACTCTATATCATTAGGTACGCAAATCGGACCTTTGAAATACAACACATCATCACTGTTCAAGCTGAAATTGGAAGTCGTTCGACTCAACATGTTGCAATTGCTATACTAAAAACTCATCGCTCAACTGTTTAGCTCGAATCTGCTTAACCCAAGTCAGTTTAACCTATAATTCCCCTAACAACCCACCATCCTCAGCCAAACTCAGACGAGCTAACATTACTCTTAGATTAATCGTCTCTCTACGGCTAAGGGCATCAACTACCACATTAGCCTTACCCAGATGATACTGTATCATGTAATCATAATCTTTAAGCAATTCAACCCAGCTGCACTGCCAAAGATTTAACTCTTTTTGAGTTAACAAATATTTGAGACTCTTGTGATCGGTGTCAATGATACACCTTTCACCATACAGATAGTGTCTCCAGATCTCCAGAGCAAACATGACCGCGGCCAGCTCGAGATCGTGTGTAAGGTAGTTACCCTCGTGTGTCCTAAGTGGTCGCGATGTGTAAGCAACCACTTTACCTTCTTGCATCAGAACACATCCTAACCCGACATGTAAGGCATCACTGTATACCATACAATTCTAACTCGATTTCGGTTAACATAAATAGGAGCTTGTGTCAAAACAGACTTGAGGTTCTCGAAACTAGGTTGTTGTGATTCAGACCACACAAACAGAGCATTCTTATGCGGTAGCCTCATCAGGGGTGACGCAATTAGAGAAAACCCCTCAACGAACCTTCAGTAATAACCGACTAAGCCTAGAAAACTACGAAGCTCAGCTACATTTTTCAATTGCTTCCACTCAACTATGCTTCTATTTTCTTAGGATCGACTCGGATCCCTTCCACAGTTACCACATGCGAGAAAAGCGATCTCCTGTGACCAGAACTCGCACTTACTGAACTTGGCATATAACTGCTTTTCTCGGAGTATCTGAAATACAATATGAAGATATGTATCATGCTCAGACTTGGTTTTAAAATAAATCAAGATGTCATTGATAAAAACCACTACAAATTGGTACAAATACAGGTGGAATAATCAGTTCATGAGATCCATTAATGCCACTGGGGCATTCGCCAAACCAAAAGGCATCACCAGGAACTCATAAAGTCCGTAACAAGTCCTAAAGGCGATTTTATGCACATTAGTCTCCTTGACTTTGAGCTAATGGTAACCAGAGTGCAGATCAATTTTGAAGAATACAAACACTCTTGAAAACTGGTCGAACAAGTCGTCAATCCTCAATAACGGGTACTTATTCTTGATTGTCAATTTGTTCAATTTTTGATAAGCTCATTGACCTGTCTTTCTTCTTAACAAATAACACCGGTGCCCCCTATGGAGACACATTCGGTCGAATGAAACCAATATCAAGAAGTTTCTGAAGCTGTTAGTTCCTTCGGTGCCATGCAATAGGGCGCAATGGACACTGGAGCAGTACCTCGTAACAGATCAATACCAGTTTCCTGCTCTCTATCCGGAGGTACTCTGGGCAATTTCTCAGGAAAAAAATCTTGGAATTCCCTTACGGTGCGGATATTTCCCATAGAAAGTTTTGTGGGAACAAAACCAGATACGTAGGCAAGGTATGCCTATCACCCCTTCTGGACCAACATGTATGCTACAAGAGCGGAGATTACATTAGAGAGGTAATCTTGACGCTCACCAACTATGACCACCTCATGATTCTCATCCGTTCCTAGGGTAACTCTCTTAGTTGCACAATCTAGACTGACGTGATATTCTACAAGCCAATCAATTCCCAAAATCAAATCAAACTCATTAAAGGGTAATTCGATCAGATCTGCTGAAAATACCATACCCTGGATCACTAGGGGTACCCGTATGTATACTCTATCAACCTGAACTGGCTGACCCAAAGGACTAATCATAGAGAACTTGTTAACAGTATTTTTCGCAGTTAAGCCTAGATTTGTAAAAACAACACTAGCTATATACGAGCGAGTAGAGCCAATATCAATGAGAGCATAGTACAGAACATAATGAATAAAGAAGGTACCTGCAATGACATCAGCATCATCACTATCCCTGCGGTATCCCGCCATATAAACCAGAGCCGACTGACGAGCCCCAGTTTAACCTGCACCTCAAACAGGTGCTCTTTGTCCTATCCTAAACCCATTACCACCTCTACCAGTACCACGACCTCTAGTTGGTTGCGGAACCATTCTTAGAAGCTGAATACAACCTGGAGCCGGAGTCTGTGCCACAACTGGCATCTGATCTGGTCATCGGGAGGAAATCCCTAACCCGATGCTCTATCGACCTGCAACGGAAGCACACTCCTAACTTCCTGCAGCACTCGTCCGGGTGGCATAACTTCCTGCAGCACTCGTCCGGGTGGCATTTCCCACAATCACTGTACAGCTGATCTTAGTCACTACAGCTGGTGCCTCGGGCCTCGAGGGCCTGTCAAATCTCACCTGCTTCTTAGGGTACTGTATAGAACTAGGGGGACTTAAATCCATTTTACTCTTACCCTGATCCCTCTCGCGGTCAAGCAACTCACGCTTAGTGCACTTGACCTCCTCCATTATCTTTGCGTTGTCAACTAGAACTGTAAAAACCCGCTCCCTCTGAGGAGCTATCAAAACCCGTAAATCATATCTCAACCCTTCCTCAAACCTCAAGCATTTGTCGTAATCAGTCGCTACAAAGTCCGTGTATACCTACTTAATCATAGAAACTTGACTTCATATTCAGCTAGAGATCGGTCGTTCTGACCTAAGCTCATGAACTCACGTTGGCGAGCCTCAACATAACTCGTCCCCACGTACTTACACTAGAAGGCGCTCTTGAAATAATTCCAATTAACCTGTTCGGGTTGAGTATCTTAGTCAACAATTAGACCCCACTGATAGGCTTCATCCTAGAGTAGAGACACAGCGCCCCTCAATTTCTGAGTGAGAGTACAGTCAAGATTAGTCATAATTCATTCAGTAGCCTCGAGCCAATATTCAGCAACAGTAGGAGCGACTCTTATAACGCCCCTGAACAATTCAACCCAATTCAACTGGAGTCGTTTAATAATCGACCCTTGACTTCTCGATCTCAAATAGGCCCTTACGACCCTCTCCAGTGCTTCAATCATGGCCTGCGGCAATACGTCATCCCCAATCATCGAAGTCTGGGACTACGTCTCAGTAGTGGGAGTACCAACTGTCTCGCTGGTCTCTAGATTGGGCATACTACCCATAGAGGATTAATTCGCTCAAGCTCCTCCTCGGCAACCTCGACGCCCCCGAGTACTTGGAAACACGAAAATATACTTGTTTTTTCATGCCCTTTTTAACTCAAATTCAAGTAATTTCGATAAAATTCTTGTCGAAAAATATATAATAATTGTAAAATAATTAAATTGAACTCAAATTATGAACGTGTTTAATTTTAATTAATTTTATATCAAATTTTGATTAATTTTGATTATTTTCGACAAATTTGCGCAAAGGGCTAAAAACGGCTGGACAGACACTTCTAGAAACACAAAACTGATAAGCAATTTTGAAGCATCAAGGCGAAGTAATTTGTCAGAATAAGAAGGTCCAAATTATGCGTATTAATTCATAATATAATTAATTTTAATTTTAATCTAATTTAATATGTGTTGAATTAATTATTATTAATTAATTATGAAAATGGGCACAGTTGAGCTGAACCAAAAAAATTGAACCAACCGAGCACTGGGCAACCCAAAACCGTCCCACATGCTAACCCAATCAGCTTGCTTCACTGATTATTTGGCTTGGAAAATTGCCTTTGAAGACTCCTTCAAATTGCATTTAAACCCCTCCACTATTTGTGCCTTTCTAGATTTGCCCCTACCTTAAAATAGCAAGTTTGAAACCTTCAAACTTACAACATGTGTGACCGGCCATGGGGGAACTCTATGGCTGCTATTTTTGCTAATTTTCCCAGTCATCTCAACCTATAAATACCCCCTTTTTCTGCTCACTTCAAACACATCTCAAACCCATTCATTTCTTCACTTCTCTCTCACTTTTCTCTCTTCATTCCCTTCCATTTCTCTTCAATTTCTTTCCCATTCCCTTGCTGACTTCACCTCTTGAAATATATTCATTCAACCTCCATTTGGACAAGCATTCAAGTATTCATTGAAGCCTCATTTCAACAAGAACAAGCGGAGAAGGAGGACCAAAGCAAACTAGTCAAGCCTTGGGGAAACACTGGATTTGATTCTTGTTCCTTATCCTTTTAATTTTATTTTTGTTGTTATGAACATGTCTATGAATATTTTTGATGTTTATATGTTTAATTTAATTAATATGACTTAAATTTAATTCGTGTTAGGTTGACTGCATTCCGTCTACTTGAGTTAATTAAATTGTGTTTGTTTTGTTATAGGCTTCAGTAAGATGTTTGATTAAGTAAAACCATGACTAAGTTATTCTTGCATTACAATTGTAAGGTAACTAATGAATTAATAATTTAAACGGATTGAAATTGTCATTAATTGGCACGATACATAATCAGTGCATGTTAATCATCTAAGGTAGTTGAGAGTTAAATTAGCAACAGTATCTAACAATACATTAGCATAGAGATATGTACAAGAGATTATTTTAATA